>NC_085872.1:41937923-42175423 GCF_034702125.1 Engraulis encrasicolus | reverse complement strand
CATA
Source organism: Engraulis encrasicolus (assembly GCF_034702125.1). NCBI lineage: Eukaryota > Metazoa > Chordata > Actinopteri > Clupeiformes > Engraulidae > Engraulis > Engraulis encrasicolus. Next base: position 42,175,419 of record NC_085872.1, on the reverse strand, counting down.
ATAACCAAAATTGATGTGCATTACCCAAGTTAAATGGAAAATACATCAAGGTGACATTTTGGGCAATACAATCAGGAAATTACATCATAATGACATCATAATATTCAATAATAACACCAAACTGATGTCATTCATAGATCTTTGGCTGAAGATTATCCCCTCCAAGTTTGGTGGTCATACGTCATTCGGTTCCTAAGTTATGAGGGGGGGGGGGTCAAAAGAGCCCCCCCCCCCCGGTCCCAGGAATGCCAAAAAAGCCCGGTCTGGATAGGGTTAATGGTGCTGTAGAGTAGGTATGTATCTTATGCCATGGACCATATCATACCATATCTGAGTTTCAGCTACAATGTTTGTCAAGTGTTTTGCTTTTCCTTAGCTTAGGGATAACAGAGAGGAGGCTGACATGACACTAGGGATCCTTCCCTCATCAGGAGGGGGGAGTTTAATTCAATAACAATGTCAGGAACAGCTTCGGAAAAGAAGCCAGGGAGATGTGACAGCAGGCCTGGAAGCACTTACGCTGAACACAATCAAGATAACTTAGCAGGCCTATCTGTTTACACTTTTACACTTGCTAGGTAGCGGCCGTGAAAGGCATGGGGAAGGTGGTGTAAAGAGATGGTGATGTTCGATATTCACTGTACGTAATAAAACACAAATAGCTATAGTCCTAATACTTACAGCTGCTCGATAACGAGAAAAATCAATATCCCGATTATTTCAGTCAATATTGATATAATATTAAAGACGAACAATTGTGCTACACAATTCACAATCTTCCCTCCCTTCAGCAGTGTGAGTGGAGGACCATAGAGAAACATACAGTGGTGTTCTGCATGAGTGTTGGGTAGCAAGTCTACTCTGTGCTCAAGAGGAGGGGAATGTATTGTGCTTAGCGTAACCTACCTTTTGGCAGTATAGACAAATGACAAAAGTATTGTTTCAATTTGATATTATGAAATGTTATATTGTTTGACAACAATATTGATATCACAATATAATTTGATATATTGCAGAGCCTTACCATTACTATCAGTTCAATAGTACTGCTACTACTATTGCTACTACTATGAATGCCTGGGGGCAATCTTCATCACACACACACACACGCACGCACGCACACACACACACACACACACACACACTCACACACACACACACACACACACACACACACACACACACACACACACACACACACACACACACACACACACACACACACACACACACACACACACACACACACACACACACACACACACACACGTGAGCACACATACATATGCACGCTGCGGCACGCCCACACACACACACACACACACACACACACACACACACACACACACACACACACACACACACACACACACACACACACACACACACACACACACACACACACACACTGTGGTGGCGCTCTGGCACAGACACTATAAATACACCTTCATCTGTGGGGCAAAGGCAGCAAATGCATCACCTGTCTCCCCTGCGGATACCTGGTGTGTTTGGATACGCACGTAGTAATTCTGCTGAAGAATCACTGGCACGCAACGACCTTTACATGAGGTTTTGCATGCACACTGCACACCACCCATGAACGTGTTTCATCACAAACTCCACAGGTATTCTTAAGGTAGGACAAAGCACATATATAATATATCTAAATGGCATAAATACAAAAGTCACTTTTCACCTTTTCTTATTGCCACTCTGTCATACGTGTACGTACTGTACATGTGCTGTATGCATGCACATGTACACTGACATACATGCATACGTCTGGCATGCACACACACACACACACACACACACACACACACACACACACACACACACACACACACACACACACACACACACACACACACACACACACACACACACACACACACACACACACACACACACACACACACACACACACACACACACACACACACAGAGCAAAAGCATTGCAATGCACTATATCCCTTACAAAAATCGACCATGGTAAACCATGTTTTTGAGTATGGTTCAGCACGTTTATTTTTTTTTAAACTATAGTTCAATCATGGTTTGACCATGGTTTAAGTATAAAATTAACCATGATTTTATTCTGAAATCTAACCATGCTTTTACAACGGTTTATAATTATTCATTAAATTAGCTTAGTTACCGCTTTTTTATCCAGCACACGTATTGGTGAAAGTCCTTGGAGCAATGTGGGGCTAGGTGCCTTGCTCAAGGGCACTTCAGCCATAGATGAACGTGTAGGGAGAGGTAAGGGTGGGATTTGAACCTGTAACTCTGTGATCTTCAGTCCAACTCCCTGACCATTACACCACGGCCTTGAACAACTTTTCAGGTTTATTTGGGTAACCATAAAACCTACAACTAATCATGATTTTTTAAATCAAAGTCACAAACCATGCTGAAAAAAACATGAAAACGATGAATAACCATGATCCATGGTTAGTCAGGAACCATGGTTTTCATGGTTACCCAAAAAAAACCACGGATAAGCCATAGTAGTACTATGGTTGGTTCAGAGTACTTAGAGTAACCATGACATACCATAGTAAAACCATGGTTACTACAGTAAAACCATGGTCGATTTTTGTAAGGGATGTCAGTAGTTATTTTGGCATGGGAGATATCATATGTCACCTACTGTAAGAAAGGGAAGCCCTATATAGAGTGCCATATCCTGCCAAGGCAAGCGATGGCTTTGTCATGGCTTTGCGTGCCACCACGTGCACATGTGACTGTATATTACAGTGTGCCTGTGGATGTGTGTGCTAAATAATTAAGCAAAGCCGGCTGTGTGGAGCTGCCGGGGTGCTGGTTGCATACCCCCTTCCCATAAATCACTCATAGGAGCGACTGCCTCTCCTCAGCGCAAGCGCTTACAATACTATACAGGCAATCAAAAGCGCAGCTGAAACATATTATTGGTGTACTACAGTACAAGAGGAGAATGTTTTCTTCCGTTTCTGTGCTTGTTCAGAGGAGCAGTGCAAGCACAGTAATTGTGCTGTTTAACCCGTTCACGCTCGAAGGCGGGGCAGCTGAACAATTAAATCTTCTGGAAAAGTTAACACGCACAACTCTTTTCTTTGAGCAGCAAATATGGATGATAATGATAGCCACCATTTAATTCAAAGTTAAGGCCAGGCATACATTAAACATGAAAGGCTCTGCCCGTAATAACAGGCTACACACTTAAAAGCAGCAGCCCTACAGTAAGGAGCAATTAATTAACTCCAGATTAAATTGCACTCGGCCAGCTGCCTAATTACCGGGGCGATGGCGTTAAGCTAGCAGAACATATCTGAATGAGCTCAGATGTCCCCACGGACCTATAGCGTGCATGATAACACACTTTGTCAATGCAAAGATGATTGCAATTCACAGTGTTGGAAGTGTGCATCTGAACGTGAGTGTTGGGATCTGCCTCCATCCTTATTACCTCCTGAGTTATGCTGACAGTGATGTGCACTGCAGTCAGGGACGCTGACAGCTTTTGCTGGGCCCGGGACAAAGTCATCTGAAAGGGCCCCAAACCCAATTCATACAATGTAATGGGGACCCAATTCTGGGCCCCCTATCTCCCTGGGCCCAGGACAACATACCCCCTTGACCTCCCACCCCCCTGTGGCCCTGACTGCAGTACAGTGTGCCAATGGCATGCAGCAATGGCCACATCCAGTTGGTGTAGATCACTATTCAACGTGACATTCTTTTCAGCCACCACTGCAGAAGGTCAGATTAGACACAGAACACGCTACACTATACTAGTATAAAACCACCAGTGCCTCCAGTAGCACTCTCTCTCTCTCTCTCTCTCTCTCTCTCTCTCTCTCTCTCTCTCTCTCTCTCTCTCTCTCTCTCTCTCTCTCTCTTATTCATCGCCCACTTGGCCACCCCTGTACTGTACCATTTCACATTCTTTAGCTGTGTCTGGCTCGGACATGCAACAGGAAAGAGTCGGGCAGACAGCTAACATCCACACAACAGCCACACACACACAGATCTATAAATAAAGCTGCAAGCAAGAACCCCTAAAAGCAGTACAATCAGGCGGTCCCTGTGGACTGGAGCCTGTCTCCCTTGGAGCTCACAGCGAGAGGAAAGGGAAAGTCTTTGCTGTATGACGACGAGGCCGTTCAAACGCTAGCAAAATGGGTGCTGCTGCTGCTGCTGCTGCTGCTGCAGTCCGTGTATTTAAAATAGTGCCTCCACACATAATTAATGTTTGGCTTACGCTGAGCTGTTGGAGTTTAAAGAACAAGAGTGATCTCATTCTTGGCAAGGACATGTAGGAATTTTATAATGGATATTTCTCCCAGTAGATCTCTTGGACTATAGCGTTGGACAGATGGTGGCTGCTCATTCTGTGGTCAGGTTCAACTTATCATATCCATCAGTGGAAAAAGATAGGGACGCGGCTGGCAGTCATGAATTTTATATTCATTTTTAATTTTGCCCATTGGGATATGAATGTGTGTGTTTACTGTGTGTGCTTGTATATACCGTAGAGAGCATAAAGGGACAGTGCTGGAACAGCAGATAACGGTAACAGACTTTGGGCTTGAATCCACCAGCTGCTAGTGCTGTTCCCATATTGCCATCGCCATGGCTACCCCCAGCTCACAAGGGTTAAACGCAGAGTCAATTTCATGTTGTGCACCGTGTGTTGTGCTGTATAATAGCAATGACAAATGGGTGCTATTTATTTGTTTTTCTAGTTGTGTGGATGGATTGTGTGTTTGTGTTTGTGCGTGCGTGACGGTATGCCTGTAAGCATGAGCATGTCTGTCTGTCTCTCTGCCGGCCTGCCTGCCTGCCTGCCTGTCTGTCTGTCTTTGTGTCTGTCTGTATGTCTGTCTGTCTGTCTTCGTGTCTGTCTGTCTGTCTGTCTGTCTGTCTGTATGCAAGTACAATAGGTAAACGTCAGGTACTAGAGTACTGTGTGCACTGCACTGTGTTATTTATCACACGTTAGCATCTTCAAAGCAAATCTCCTCTACTCTGGACCTGGTGACCCTGACCTGAGAGAGCTGTGTCTGTGCCAAAGAGCAAAGCTTTGGATGCAGCTCACGGCACGCTCTCCCATCCAACCTCTTCCACACAGAAACAAACAAAAGGGGTTTATTTCTATTGGAAATGAAGGCAGCCTAAATTTGGCCTTAATGATTGTGAGGAATAGTATATAGCAGTGCAGCTCAGCAAACAGACTGAACACTTCCACAGTACAAGTCCCAGCCTCTGGGGAAAGAGAGAGGGAGAAATCAATATCCCTTGAGACTTCTGTGAAAACGGAACGGGACTCTCTCTTTCAGATACCTGCGTCTGAATTTTTAATCCATGGAACTGGAAAAAAGTCTGTGAGAAAGTAAATTTTTCTGCTGAAGTAGAGGAAGTTCCTCTTATCTCACCGCCACCCCCAAACACACACAGAGACACACACACACACAGACACACACTCACACAGACACACACACACACAGACACACACTCACAGAGACACACACACAGACACACACACACACAGAGACACACACAGACAGACACACAAACACACAGAAACACACACACACGCACACACCCACACACAGACGCCCACACACAGACACATGCACGCACATACGCACGCACGCACGCACGCACGCACACACGGACACGCACACACAGACAGACAGACAGACACACACCCACACTACACACACACACACACAAACAAACACACACACACATGCACACACACACACACACATGCACACACACATACACGCGCACACACACACACACACACACACACACACACACACACACACACACACACACACACACACACACACACACACACACACACACACACACACACACAGACAGACACACATACACACACACACATGCACACACACACACACATGCATGCACGCACACACACACACGCACAATCTCTGCGAGCAGATTTACCATTCCCCCTCTGAACACACAACCGATAGTGGAGCTCTCTGTGCTGTACTGAGTGGAGTGGAGAGAGAGGGCCAACACCTGGCCAAGGATGTGGGTGGCGAGATAACCGTGGAATGGAAGATGGGGGATGAGATTCCTTTTGAACATATGTATGTCTGCTGCAGTCATAGCAGAACAGTATCAAGTATGTGTGGGCCTTAGGGGGCTTACATGGTCAACGCATCCTAACACATACACACTCCCAACGTTGTTTGTAGGCACCCGATGCCTATTTTATGAATGCTTTTGGATTTTCCCCATATTGTGTGCATTTGATATTTATATTTCATATCATAATTTGAAATTGATGATATATTTGCTATTTCATATTATATTAAGTTCCTGACTGATATAATTCATAATTTAGGTTTAAAAACATATAAACAAAGTAAAAGGGTGAATTTAGAATGATTGCAGGAAGTTGCATAGTGGGCCTTTAATCACATTGGAAATGCTGCACGAGGTGCCCATTCTTAGATTGGCATGGTAAGAGAAAAGTTGGAGCCTCACATTTTTCTGACCATGTTGCCATGTCAACATGCTGTGAGCCTTGTGTGATTATAATATACTATATTTGTGGAAGTTTAGGGGGCATATTTTTTATTTAACTTGTTTTTGTTATCTCTTTAGTTTTCAAAGAGTACAAAATGTTAACTTGGTGGAAGATTTTGATCCTGGAAGACACGTCAGCCACAAATGGACACATTATGCATCGATGTGTAGCAAAACGCTCCGTCTTAACTGTTGATACTTGACACGTATTACATGCCTTGCGCCCCTGTGGAGGACACACTTCAGCTCGTGTTACTCGTGATTACTATGTAACTCTCCTTAGGACTGAGAAGCTTACAGTACAATATTAGCTGCCTAGCATGATTCTATACACAAACTAAACACAGGCATGTCATTTATTTAGCTGAATCGATATGATGTTCTGAAATATGACGATGCTATTTTCGGGAGAGAGAAAAAACACAGACACACAAACACACAAACGTTCATACACACACACAAAGACACACGCACGCACACACACACACACACACACACACACACACACACACACACACACACACACACACACACACACACACACACACACACACACACACACACACACACACACACACACACACACACACACACACACAGAGTTCTTGCAGAGGTGGGCCATAATGCTCGTGTCAAATGCTTATCAACACCGGCAAGACAGCTATAGTCCAGACGGTCTGCCAGATGTGTTTGTGTCATAATAAAAGTAGCTGCCTCAGAGATTTGATCACCTAAAGGTCAGCCTAAGTGTGTCTCGCAACCCTGATCTCTTTTGACATATAACTTGCACTTATATGTATACAGTGTGTCACATATATGAGTAAACCCTTCACATTTCTGCAGATTTGTAAGTATATCTTTTCATGGGACAACATTAGAGAAATGTAACTTTGATACAATGACAAGTAACCAGCATACAATTCATGTAACTGCTCCAATGTGTTGTTCACTCAAAATAATTCCAAATACAGTACAGCCCTTCATGTCTCAAAGTGTACCCACAAAAGTGAGTACATCCCTATGATAAAACCCCATAGAGAGGATCATGATCTGCATCAAGTCACAGTACATGTTGACATGCATGTTTCTGCTGGTGAAATTCAGCTTCCCGGCCCTGCCGTGGCCATCCGGTAGGGCACTCGCCTGCCATGCGGCTGACCCGGGTTAGGTTCCCGGTCCGGGTCCTTTGCCAACCCCTCCCCATATCTCATTTCCTGTCCTACTCTTCACTGTGCCCCCCCCCCCCCCCCCCCGAAAAAAAAAAAAAAAGAAATTCAGCTCCCCAGTGTTGATGGTATTCATGCAGCCAAAAACATGTCAGTCTCACTACCAGGCGTATTTGTATGCCTGGGACACTTTTCTTTGTACTACCTACTTGGTTACCACCACAACATCTGAAGGAAATGTGGTTACTTTTACAGGTCAAGTGAAATCTCTTTAACATTGTCCCATGAAAAAATATTATTCACAAATCTGCAGCAATGTGAGTGGTGTTCTCACTTCTGTTACAAGCTGCATCTATACCATGGGGTGGAGTGCAAGCCTTTCACAAGCAAGGTAATAATCCGAATGACAATTTTTGTGATGGATGTTCTTTAGCTAGCGATTCAAATATGTAGCTTCTTTTTTCATCTCCTCGCCCTCCTTATTCCATTCCACTCTGCATGAGCAGAGGGTTTGAGTAGTGAACAATCCGTGAGTTAACCTCTACGGTCGTACGGTTGATTTTCACAGTGTCTACTCTAATCGGAGTAGTCATAGGGAGAAGTTGGTAATTTACTGCAATTTGAAGGAGCTGTTCTGAGTCCAGCTTTCTTAAAGCAGCTTAATTCCAAAGACACATGCATTTGGTTTAATGGGCCGTGGGACTATTTTAAAGATGCTGAAAGCATGCCCTTTCAAATCAATGTGTTTTCTTGCAGCTATTGTTGGTAAAACATCCCAGGCTGTGGAGAGGAGGCCCTAATTTGGAAAGTGGAGACATCCTTGTGTTTTGATTGTTGCTTGTTAGTGGCCCGGGATTTCAAAAGAGTTTGTACGTGCATTCCCCACAGAGTCTGCATGCAGTGCAAGTAGAATAGGTGAGCGAGAGTGCGCAGTGCCCTGTAAGTATAAGGGGTGACTGTTATTTTGGAGTTTGGAAAACAGCCTTGTATGTGTTTGAAGAGGCTGTTTAGTGATGGCAAGCATCTGTTTTGTTGTGGCTAATGTATCTGAAGATAAAAATATGCATACAGTTTGAGTGCATTTAGTCCCCCCCCCCCGCCGTGTGTCTGTGCATGAGTGTACCGTACACTCCCTTTCAAATGTGTTTGTGTTTCTGTGGATCTTTGAGGCTGAAATTGTTCCTTGATGTGTCTTGATGAGTGTCTAAGTGTGTGTGTCTGTGTGTGTGTGTGTGCGTGTGCGTGTGCGTGTGCGTGTGTGTGTGTGTGTGTGTATGTGTGTGTGTGTGTGTGTATGTGTGTGTGTGTGTGTACGTGTGTGTACGTGTGTGTGTGTGTGTGTGTGTGCATGCGCCCATGCACACATGCAAATGTGTGCACATATGCATGTGTTTGTGTGCGAGTGTGTGTGTGTATGTGCACGTGCACATGTGGCTCTTGTTTGCTGCTGTATTGTTGTGACAGCAGACCTCCAGGGACATCCAACGGCTATGCTCCATCTTTACCCAACTGTCTCCACTTCCCCATAAATAAACCAGCACCTCTATCTACTGGAACACAAACCGAGGAGGAGGGCTGCACCAGAGATATTCTATAGAGATATGCCAACATAATAGGTTTCTATGGGCACCTAACGCGACCAGGTTCCGGTCTGCCTAAAGGGGCGTGTCATAATGCTCCTACAATGAATAGAACAGTCCTTAGGTCTGCCTAGGTCTGCCTAAGGGGGGCCATAATAGAACCAGGAAACAATGGGCCAATGGAACCTCTCTCTCTCTACTCTCTCTGGCTGCGCTGCACTAAAATGGATTTACAGTCATCCCACCCATGACTGTCAGCTGCCAACATGCAGATCATTATCCATCAGCTCCAAAAACAACACTGACAGACACCCGTCAGTCATCCACCGTTTCTCAAACGACACTTCTTCAAAGCCCGGCAAGGTACACACCTGATGCTATCCATGGGCTATACGGAGTGGTGTTACTGTACAGAGAACCTAAACAAAAACATGGTAAGCTCGAGCGACTTCTTCAAAGCCCGGCAAGTTTACACACCTCATCCTATCCATGGAGTATATGGAGAAGTTTTACTGTATTGTACGGAGAACCAAAACAAAAACACGGTAAGCTCGAGCGACTTCTTCAAAGCCCGGCAAGTTTACACACCTCATCCTATCCATGGAGTATATGGAGAAGTTTTACTGTATTGTACGGAGAACCAAAACAAAAACACGGTAAGCTCGAGCGACTTCTTCAAAGCCCGGCAAGTTTACACACCTCATCCTATCCATGGAGTATGTGGAGAAGTCTTACTGTATTGTACGGAGAACCAAAACAAAAACACGGTAAGCTCGAGCGACTTCTTCAAAGCCCGGCAAGTTTACACACCTCATCCTATCCATGGAGTATGTGGAGAAGTTTTACTGTATTGTACGGAGAACCAAAACAAAAACAGCACAGCAGTGATATACTACAAAACACACCATTTCTGCTGTCGAGGCGAGCCACTGTGCCATGTGTTGTGTAACTAGGGCTGTAACGATACACTTAACTCACGATTCGGTTTGTGTCACGATTTACGACCTACGGTTCGATACACCCCGCGATTTCACATTTGCCAACATTATACATTTTATGAATAAAAACTATGGTAGTTTATAGGTAGAATAGGTTACAAGAGGCTACTAATAATTTTAAAAAGGTTCTATATAATAATGATGATGCTTGGAATCACTATCACTTCACTATCACACATCATGCGTTTGTTTTCTGGGCTGATGGTTATCAAAACGTTAAAAGGGCGTATCACCATACTGCCTCCTTGTATCGCCATACAGTATCGTGACTCTGCGTATCACGATTTCTCGGTTCGATACAATATCGTTACAGCCCTATGGATAACCAAAAAGTAAATTTTCGGGACACTAGAATTGTTTTCCCCCCTTCCTTACAGGAGACTGGCTCATGAGAACCAGAGGACAGGGGACAGGGGATAATCACATGGATAGATGAGAGGTTGGAGCAGCACAGCCAGATGACGAGGACATGGCGACATATCACTTAGCAGCCTGTCAAGAAGCAGCTTGTTATAAAAGGATGCACTGCTGAACTAAAGGCTTACAAAGCATAAGGGGAGGTGTGTGCATGGGTGTGTGTGTGGGCGCACGTGTGTGTGTGTGTGTGTGTGTGTGTGTGTGTGTGTGTGTGTGTGTGTGTGTGTGTGTGTGTGTGTGTGTGTGTGTGTGTGTGTGTGTGTGTGTGTGTGTGCGTGCGTGTGTGTGTGTGTGTGTGTGTGTGTGTGTGTGTGTGTGTGTGTGTGCGTGTGTACATGTTAAGTAAGTGTGGGTCTGTGTGTGTCTATAGGCATTTGTGAAAGTAGGATGGGTACAGATGAGAGAGGGAGGATGGGGGTGTCTAGATAATTTGGGAGGGTTCGTCAATAGCTGTTTTTTTTTCGCAGAGCCTGCGGGTTCCAGGAGTTCTGTGCTGATCCTATAATCCCTGTGTGCAGGACGATAAAGGAAGGCAGAGAGACAGTGAAGTGGAAGCATAAATATTTACATTCTCCCCATATGCCTGGCAGGCAGGCAGGCAGGCAGGCAGGCAGGCAGGCAGGCAGGCAGGCAGGCAGGCAGGCAGGCAGACAGGCAGACAGGCAGGCAGGCAGGCAGATAGGCAGGCAGGCAGACAGGCAGGCAGATAGGCAGGCAGGCAGGCAGGCAGGCAGGCAGGCAGGCAGATAGGCAGGCAGGCAGGCAGGCAGGCAGACAGGCAGGCAGATAGGCAGATAGGCAGACAGGCAGGCAGGCAGACAGGCAGACAGGCAGATAGGATAGGCAGACAGGCAGGGAGAGAGGCAGTCAGGCAGTCAGGCAGGCAGGCAGGCAGGCAGGCAGGCAGGCAGGCAGACAGGCAGACAGGCAGGTAGGCAGACAGGCAGACAGGCAGGCAGGCAGACAGGCAAGCAGGCAGGCAGACAGGTAGGCAGGCAGTCAGGGCAGGCAGGCAGGCAGGCACGCAGGCAGGCAGGCAGGCAGACAGGTAGGCAGACAAGCAGGCAGGCAAGCAGGCAGGCAGGCAGGCAGGCAGGCAGACAGGTAGGCAGACAGGCAGGCAGATAGGTAAGAAGACAGGCAGGCAGGCAGGCAGACAGGCAAAGGCAGACAGGCAGGTAGACAGGCAGGCAGGCAGGCAGGCAGGCAGGCAGGCAGGCAGGCAGGCAGGCAGGCAGGCAATCAGGCAGTCACCACCACCACGGTGTGGCCAGTCTGGCTGACTGAGGTGGCAGGAAGGTAGCGTTAGTCCCTCATTTCCTCCTCAGGCAGCTCCTGATGTGTTTTTGTCATTAATTTTTCACAGGCAGAGAGGACATACAGTGCTCATAGCCAGGGCCGGATTAAGATGGCCTTGGGCCCCTAGGCTACAATTTGCTGTGAAACCCCCCCGGAAGCCAAATTTCACAACAAATTTGCATAGACAGCGTCATAATTAGGTGATAGGTATTAAGGATAACATGCCTACTAGCTGTACTCAACAAGGCAGATACATTTTTCAATACTGCATCTTGTCACAATTCAGCAATTTCTCTAGCAGGTGGGGGGGCCCCTAGGCTGGAGCCATACCTAGCCTGTGCGTTAATCCGGCCCTGCTCATAGCCATGCTGCTGCTGCGGCTGCCTCACTGTGCTCTTGCAGTGACTTCCGCCTTTCGTTGGGGTTCACAAAACAACTCCGCACAAGCGCTGAGAAAATGCGCTTGACCCCTTTGACAAGCCATCTGTATATATCCCGAGCAGATGCACCATGCGGTACACACATACAGCTATACGGGTTCCTGTGAGGATGTGGGAGGCTCCTGAGGATTCAGCAACTGAACCTCGAGAGCTGGGGCAATAGCCAACTCATCATCTGAATGCTGTCTACTGGGTGCTTGGCCAACATCTCCTACCGCGTTGAATGAAAGCCCTATTTTTGCGCTCAGTTGCAGAGGCAATTTCACACGGCTCGGTGTAAGTGGTAGGAGAGTAATACCTTGTCAGTGCAACTGGAATAAGGAAAGTTTTTTTTTCATTGCCTCTGAATAGCACACACATAACGGACTGCCGTATAAAAATTACCCTATCAGAGATAAATAAAAACACACAGTGACAAATACACCTACAACACCCTCTACAGAACATACATACAGCATCCTCATACCCTTAAATTATATAAGATGCAAGATTACGTAACGTCCTTTTCAAGGAGCATTCAAAATGCATGAGAGGTTGTGTTCAAGATGAAAAACAGGAACGTACGTTGGCAACCATTAGACAAGCAAATGGAAGGAAAGACGGAGAGAGGGTATACACTTATAAATGGTTTCAACCTAAATAGTTTTTCTTTAAAACATTACTCAGTGGCATGCCCCTAAAATGTCTCTATCATTTCATTTTTGGTTTAAAAAAATCTTTTTATGAACTTCTGAAACAGCTGTGATCAGGACAAGATCACCCCCGTCTTAACCCTAAAGCTCCTCTTAAGAAGCATCTTTGGGCCCTGCCGTGGCCAACCGGTAGGGCACTCGCCTGCAATGCGGCTGACCCAGGTTCGATTCCCGGCCCTTTGCCAACCCCTCCCTGTCTCTCTCCCAATTCGCTTCCTGTCCACCTCTCACACTATACTATCAAATAAAGTCCAAAAAGACAACAACAACAATCTAAAAAAAAGGCATCTCTGGCCGTGTAATCCCACAGTGGTTCTCTGTGGTCCGCTGACAGCATAAGCCATAGAGAGACGTAGGGTTCGGCCTAGCAAGAGCTCATGGGCAAAAAAAATGAAATAATAAAATAGTGATGCCCTTGCTGTCCTTGTCAGTGAGGGTGGCAGACTGCCATAGCTGGAGTGGGATGGGGTGAGGGTTTGGGGTTGGGGGGGTGGGGGGGGTGATGGTGAGTTACTAGCGGAAATGTCGTGGCCCCTCCACACGGTGTTCTAATTACTGTTCCAGGCCCAGTGAGGAGGAGGCTGTCAACAAGCTGGCCAGCACAGGGGGCAAACAGCCATTAATTAATAAGCACGCAGAGACGGGGAGGACTGCATTAAATGCCTGCATCGTAATTAATGAGTTTGATGAATCGTTTTAACAATTGAGAATGTGCTTGCATAAAACGTGTGTTTGGCCATAAACTGCATAGACAGGCAAATAAAGTATGTGGATAGTTTTTTTTTTCATTTTTCTGAATTAAATACAGCAACGCTGTGTGTGTTTATTTTCTCAACTCAAAGTTGAGGTTTTCCAATTCATTTTGCAGCCCCCTGTGGGCTATAACCACACTAAGTAGGCCTTAGTCAGTTTAGCTGTATTGTAGTTGTGAAGTGAAAGCGTGAAAGCCCACCTGGGAAACTCAAACTCCAATTGTCATTGTGACACAGCACTCCACAGCACAAAAATGTTTACTGCACACTGCACACAACGAAATTGCATTTATGCCTCACCCGTGCAAGGGGGCAGCCCAAATGGCGCCCCAAGGTAGCAGTGCGGCGGCACGGTACCATGCTGAGGGTACCTCAGTCATGGAGGAGGATGGGGAGAGCACTGGTTAATTACTCCCTGGTAGTGGATGCGATGGGATGCAGAGCCCATTTGTAATCTGCAAGATGACTGAAGAGGAACACTATTAAGTGTTATGTCTAACCTAATCCAAGATGAAGGTCCTTGCAGAAGTCTGAACCAAACTACTGCTATCTGGTATTTGTCATGTAAAAATGACTCTACTTTCTCAATATGAAAGGTAAAAAATGTGTATCTGTCATAACTGTGTCTTTTCAACGCAAAGGAAATGTCATGTAGTCACGACTCTTTTAAGCCATACAGTATGTCAATACCTCATCCCCCGTATGTAAAATGGAAGACATTGACACCCGGTGACACTTATCTTAGTATTCACGTCAGAGAGAGTAAAGAGAGAGAGGTTCCATTGACCCATTGTTTCCGGGTTCTATTATTGGGGGGGAAATCCCCCTTTAGGCAGACCTAGGCAGACCTAAGGACTGTTCTATTCAATGCTAGGAGCATTATGACACGCCCCTTTAGGCAGACCGGAACCTGGTCACGTTAGGTGCCCATAGAAACCTATTATGTTGGCATATCTCTATACTTCAAGAATCTCTGTTCACGTCACCCTCTCTGTATGTTGCTCCTACACAGCGGTTGGGCTTGTGTGCGTGGCAAAACACCGACCGACCAAGACTATGAATCTTTCTGTCCTAAGAAAACTCTTGTTTGCATGCAGATATACACTTCAGGGAGCAGCACTTCAGGGAGCTCGGCACAAAAGAGTGGCTTGCCAGGCTACACAAAGCAAAATGCATTTGCATGTTGGGTAATACTCGGCAAAGAGCCCCTCATTAAATCAGAAAGGAGAAGAGTGATGCCCACCCCTGTGGAGCATGCGTTTGCTAAATGAGACACAACCTTGTCAAAACACAACACAACACCAGAGCAATTTACATTTTAAAACACAGGGCGAAATGAACCACTATTATCATGAGAAACAAGACGGTGGTGTGTGTGTATGTGCATGTGCGCGTGTGTGCATGTGCGCGTACGTGTGTGCGCGTGTGTGTGTATGTGTGTGTGTGTGTGTATGTCTGTGTCTGTGTCTGTGTCTGTGTGTGTGTGTGTGTGTGTGTGTGTGTGTATGTGTGTGTGTGTGTGTATGTCTGTGTCTGTGTCTGTGTGTCTGTCCACGCACATATGTGTGTGGGTGGAGGGATTTATACAGTGTTTCTCTGCTCATGTGCAAATTTCTTTTCTTCATGAGGACAGAACTACATTGATTAACAAGTGATTGGTATAGGTAGCTGTCCATTCTGAACAGCATGTGGGAATGCAATTAGGCAACATGCAACCAAATATGCTCATACTGCTTCCTGAACATCTCGGAGGAGTTCAAGGTTTTGCATTTGCGTTTGATCCTAAAATACAATAATTGACTAAGCATTTCCAGAAGAAAAGTATAGGAAAATATTACATTAAAATAGAGTTACTTATAAAATAATGTGGAACTACGGGGCTAACTGCTGGTATTCTTTGTACAAAACTGTCCCAAGACACATAGCATGGAGTGAGATAAGACATATGGTCAATAATTCATCTGTACCATCCATCACATAGTGCTACATACTGCAATACAGTATAGATGACACGCTTTACTAGACATGGTTTACAAGATGCCTCAGTGGAAATGGGGTCTGCTGGGCTAAAGCCAACCTAATCATTAGTTTAACGCAGAGGAGACATGCACAAATATGCATTACAGATACAGGCACACACATGCAAGCACGCAGGTCAGGTGCCACACGCACGTGCACGCACGCACATGCACATATGCACATACACACAGAAGATCATTTACACACCAACTCACTCACACTCTGTCAGTTGGAAATTCTCTCACTCACTCCAGCTACTTCTCTGTCTGTCTGTCTGTCTGTCTGTCTGTCTGTCTGTCTGTCTGTCTGCCTGTCTGTCTGTCTGTCTGTCTGTCTGTCTGTCTGTCTCTCTCTCTCTCTCTCTCTCTCTCTCTCTCTCTCTCTCTCTCTCTCTCTCTCTCTCTCTCTCTCTCTCTCTCTCTCTCTCTCTCTCTCTCTCTCTCTCTCTCACACACACACACACACACACACACACACACACACACACACACACACACACACACACACACACACACACACACACACACACACACACAGCCTGAAGCCTGGGATGACGGCTGACTGGCTCAATCAATACTCTCTGTCTCAGGGAAAGACAGAGAGAGAGAGAGAGAGAGAGAGAGAGAGAGAGAGAGAGAGAGAGAGAGAGAGAGAGAGAGAGATGGAGAGAAACAGATGGAGCTTAAATCAGATGACGTCTCAAGTTCCACACCCCAAAAACACCAGCGAGCGCTGTCTCTCTCTCTCTCTCCATCTGACAGGCAGGCAGGCAGCACCTCCACACCTCCCGGCTCTAAGTGGGACGGATGAGAGGATGCCTCGCCGAATATGCCCTCGGTCATGACACCAAAATGGACTCCAATTCAATTATCACATCACTCACTGTAGTAAACACCTAGCTCCATGCACTTTCCCCCTCTCCTCTCTAGTCGGGATAGTCGGTGGTGTTTTTCTGGTGTCTCTACAAAATGTACTCATGTATCACCATGGCTGTTCTGCGTGGTAAAAAAATCTATATTTTGCAGGATACTTCATAATCACTTGATTTGACATTTTAAAATAAAAACGACTGAGCGTTCTAGGCAGATTTAACAGTTGACATTCAGTAATGTGTCACTGTTACTGATTTACTGAGTTACTGGTGTCAAATAATACTCTATTTTTCAAGTAGAAGAGTTTAGCTGTGGCAGCAATATGTGTATGCAAATTCATCATAGGGAAAATGATGGTCTATTTGTGCACTCACTTCCATAGTGGTCAGGTTACAGCGGTGGGTGCCTGCGAACCAGCCACTGCTAGAACACTGGTCAATGTCCACATCCTGCAGATTCACATCCACCCGCACGACCCCTCTGCAGAGAGAGAGAGAGAGAGAGAGAGAGAGAGAGAGAGAGAGAGAGAGAGAGAGAGAGAGAGAGAGGGAGAGATAGAGAGGGAGAGAGGGAGAGAAAGAGAGGCATTTTAGCAGTCTGGCTTCCAATTCTTCCAAGTAATGAATACATATAGGGAGGATATCTTGGAAAAGGATTAGGCAATGGCCTTGATAGAAAATACACTACTCAGCAGCAGTCCCATGTTGGAAATAAGCCAGCATAAAACATCTTTTTCAAGTTAAACACATTATAAATCGACGCATAAAAGGTTAATTTGTCATTCATGCATTAAAAAAATATATCAATAAATAATCATATTTACTGAAATAAAAAGGTTACACATAAATATGTCAAATTTTACAAAATGGAGTAGCATATACTACAGTATACACTGAAAATTGTAAAATTGTCAGATTTGACAACAAACAGAATTAAATAACGGATAATTTATTGCTTTTCTGGAATGCAAATGCTTTTTACATAGATATATCGTCTTTGTAAACTATGCCTTCTGTAAGTGCAAAGTTATTCCCTCAGCTCTAAAGGGTCAGTGGGAAGTGAAAGTAACCTGGTGCTTCACAGCATTGGCTTGGCTATGAATACGGGAGGCTATATGGGGCATCATTAGCTGGCCGTTAGACTGTAATAAAGCCTGGTGCGCCTGCAGCCTCTCTCATTAGAACAAGCCTAACCACAGCCAGACCAAAGTCGAGCCTTTTCAAAAGGACAGCCTTCTTACAGTAACTAACAGAAGTGCTGAAGGTCATTTTTCACTTACAGTGTATGAAGATGGGTAAGCACTACTGCCACTTTCTCTGCCTAGTGAGTGAGTCAGTGAGTGAGTGAGTGAGTGAGGGTTGTACTTTGGTTCTTGTATCACTAAAGGAATGTTGCATAAGAATTGAGAACTGGCAGACACCTACTATCCCAACCTCCTGTTTCTCAGGGGCTTTCGGGTTTTTCATTTGGTGTTTTTCAAATGCCAATATGTGCATTGTAACGCAACTAGCTAGTGTTATATCTGAGATTAGAACAACTCCTCAGCAGTTTTCAGTATCATTTGCCTCAGTTTGTCAGTGTTATATTCAGATTCAAGCATGTCACTTCACTTCACAGCTATTTTGTCAAAATATGAGTTGGGCCAAAATGAGGGCTGAGGGCTTTCGATGTATTTTGTAGCATTTCCTCGCATTTCCAAATGTCACATGCATAGGGTTTGCTGTCCTGGCAGTAACTGTAGCCTAAATCCATGTTTGTGATATTAAATGAGCAAGATAATACCACACAGGGACGCTATGGGGGAAAGCACAGCATATGCTTGTCGTTAAGCGAATCCAACCCCGTTGTTTTTTTTTCTGCTGTGGTGCCTCTGTCTTTGATGTGAAACATGGAGAGTCAGTCCTAACAGGCATATCAACGCAAAGGGGATAAAAAGAAAGGCTTAGCTCCGAATGACAGGCATTTGGGTGGATTCTACATGACAGTATAAGGTGCTGGCTGATACACCTACTTGTTTTTCACATGCTAGCTGGACAGTGCTAATATTTGTTCTGGGTTGCATCAGAAAACACCTGAGGGGAGGATGTGTGGAACAGCGTTTGCGATTATCCTTACACACATATTTATCCATTTTCCAAGTTCAGTTTAGAAGCCCCTCTGCTTGGACCCTCAAGGAAACCTTAGTGGGATAGCAACACAGTTGTATCTCTTTGATTTCCCTCCAAATCGACATCTCCTTCTGTTGAGAGTGGTTGCTGTCCAAAAGAACAGACTCGTAACCAAAACTGATGGCAGCACAGTCGCACAGCGCACAAACACCTTCTGTTTCACCACCACAACCAACCATTCGACAGAGGCTCTGTCTTCACTTGCTCACTCTCTCACATGCACACGCACACACACAAAGACACACACACACACACGCACACACACACGCACACACACACACACACACACACACACACACACACACACACACACACACACACACACACACACACACACACACACACACACACACACACACACACATTAGCACCCTGGATCGGGGTCTTGTAAGAGGAGGGTGTGGATGGAGATGCCAGCCCTCCCCCAGGGGAATTGGACCAAACACTTTGAGTGACAGGCGGGCTGGCTCATCTCCCCAAGACATGAGATGCAAAACAAGAATGCCAGCAACAACTACAACAACAGTGAAGCCTTAGTATATCTGACAATTATATGTATAAAACAAACCCTGACGGTAAGAAGGGTGGCATAATTAGCAAGCAATGTTCTCATTATTAGCATAATTAGCAACTAGAAAGTGAGGATCTTAGTAAAAAAAATGTTTTTTTTT
Source organism: Engraulis encrasicolus (assembly GCF_034702125.1). Classification (NCBI taxonomy): domain Eukaryota; kingdom Metazoa; phylum Chordata; class Actinopteri; order Clupeiformes; family Engraulidae; genus Engraulis; species Engraulis encrasicolus. The sequence continues at coordinate 42,155,790 of NC_085872.1, read as the reverse complement.
GTGTTTACTTAAGGTACAGGCAAACAGTATATATTAAAATTCTGCTCTGTTATTTACGTGAATATGTCATTTTATTATTTCACTCACATACTAATAGTTCAGCAGAACCTGAGCTCGAAACGTGTGTAATGGGTCGGCAATATTCAGGGAATTACCTTCAATAGCCCATAACTGCATAATGGCCTGAACCTTTTCTCTGGTGGTCTTTGTGATGCTAAAATTCAATTAATAGGCATATTTCCCCTCCCAAGTCCGAAATGCCCAAGTCAGACTCAGATTCAACATAAGCTCTTGCTTCTGCTTGGTAGCCACATCTAATATCCATGTCCCATTCAGGTGAAAGATGTAAGGGGGCTCCTTTTCAAATTAAGCTATACAGATTCATCCAAGGTAACGTTTTTTTAATGTCTTTCAGCCTGCTGGAATGAGATTGGGACTTTTACTTTGAACCCGCTGACATGCCTCGACATCTGGAGCCACCCAATCAAAGGTCATCATGTCTGTGGTGTCATCATGTCAAAGCCCCAATATGGTGCCATTACCTTAATGGTGGTGTGTGAAGTGAGTGAACTTTAAAAGTCACCAGTAAGGATTCAGACAAGGTGGAGAAAAAAGCCATCAGGCCTTTCTGAGTCTCATCTGAGCCCCTTAGTCATTGCTCCTTCTGTTGTTGGTGCTGTTAGTCTCTCTCCCTCTCTCTCTCTCTCTCTCTCTCTCTCTCTCTCTCTCTCTCTCTCTCTCTCTAATCACAAAGTACACAGACGTCTCTCTCTCTCTCTCTCTCTCTCTCTCTCTCTCTCTCTCTCCATAAGCTGGGTGGCTGTGCTGAGCTTGTATGGCTAATAATGCCACATGGGGTCCTCAGTCTCGCTGTAAGCGTCTCTTCTGTGTAGTTAAAAGGCCTTGAGGAAATTGACAGGGAGAGAAAAGCCTTTCCTGTAGACATCAATGCAATTATCCCTTTGAAATTTGAACGCACAATCCCAACCTGACGTTTCAGCTCTGGTCTAGGGGCAAGGTGCACTGCCCAACATCTTTGTCTAGACTTTCTTGTAATACTCCCAAATCATTTGCTCTTTCACATTAAGCAGTAGAGCATCCGAAGAGGTTAGCCAACTGGCCAGTGACTCACTCTTTTATATATTGAGAAACTCCATTTACCCAGATGAAAACGAATCTTTGTATAATTTTCTGCTGCTAATGGGAATCCACATAATGGTAGGATTTATATGCTAATATAAAAACATACGCTCAGTGCAATCATACAAAGTCATAGCTCTTGGCTTGTTAAATTCATATTAAACTCATTCAAGTAAAGTCCAGTGAGTGTCAAGTTGCAGGTGTGGTGTATATCTTTCATCATTTATTTATGGGTGAATTGATTTTGGAATCACACAGACAGGGTTCTGTAAGATGACACGCCTGGTATTCTCCCTTTCCAGCACATCAACTTGGGAGGTGTGTATCTACAAAAGGTACCACATGAGCTACTGTGTCAGAAGATTAGTACGCAGGCACTGCGCATTGGCCTACCCTGTGTGTGTGCATGTGTGTGTGTGTGTGCGCGCAAAAGTCAAAAGTCAAAGTAGAAGTAAATTCATGGTGTAAGTCAGTGATTCTCAAAGTGTGGTCCGGGGACCACTGGTGGTCCGCAACAGAGCTCAGGTGGTCCACGAGGGGTTTTTCTACTTTTCCAAGACAAGCTAGCAGTAGGCTATATTTGTGACATTATTTCAAAGCCATGCATAGCTGTCCTATTTCCACAACAAGATAGGCTTGTAAATGTTAATTAAAAATAAGTGATCTGCATCGAAAGCAGCAGTGTCAAATAAGCACCCGCCAACTGTGCATTCAGTTGACAGGTGGTCCCTGAACATTTTTGGGGAGGAAAAGTGGTCCTTGGCTTGAAAAAGTCTGAGGAACACTGGTGTCAGTAAAACACCAGTACATCATATTGCATAGTTGGCACACTGGTTACTCCACATGCCTATTGAGGTAGATAAACTGTGTTCTTACTGAAAAACACTAAAAACCTACAAAATCTGCCACAAATTCGATCCCAACCAGGAGTGGATTTCTCGAAACCAAAGTTGCTTACTACATTAGTTACTTTGTGGTTTTCAATGCGTTTTCCCATTGGCAACTACCGAAGTTGCTAACAGGCTAACAACTTCTCTTTTGAGAAATGCACCCCAGATCATCTCAGCTGATCATGGCACAGTTACTGTGTATACTAGTTACTTGGTGAAGTCACCTGAGTTGGAAGGAACTGTAGCACATTTGATTATTTGCAATTTGTTTACCCTTTCTGTCATTCTATGTAAATCAGAGGTCATTATCACATACAATGGAAGAACTATCTAGTTCCATGTGAAGATTTCCTTTTGTAGTAATAGACTTGTATTTTGGATATCAACTGTTTCTACAATGAATGTATCTATATTCGAAGGTGAAGTGAGCTTCTTTGCAGGTAGGGGACCATACATTCACCAGCATCAGTGTACTTATTATCCGAAGGTGTAATACTAAATTAGTCTATAGTTAATTGTGCTTATACAGCACTCCAGTGGCCTAACCTTCCCACCCACAAAGCCACAGTCAAAAGCATTTCCCAATTAATTTAGTATGGATATGATTAGCCTAGGCTAGCACTCAGATGCAGCACCAGCTAGTGAGTGAACAGTGATACTTTAATGCTACCATGAGCAAAAATAGGTACACTATGTGGGTGGGCCTGCACTGTCCAGTACCCACAACTGTTTAGGACTGATATGAGCAAATGTGTAAATCAATCGAGCAGCAGGAGAAGACTGATGACCCCCCCCCCCCCCCCATCTCTCTCTCTCTCTCTCAGTCAGCAGGCGGTAATAACACCTCCCCAGAACTGTCCTTCTGATATCACGATCTTTGGTGTTCCTTTATAGTTTTAAAATAGAAAAATACAGTACAGTAGAATTGTTCAGAGTGGTGTTTCTGTGGTGGCATACCTGAACTCTGGGGCCGAGTTAGCCCTCAAACCATAGAAACCGGCCGACAAAGTCAGAAGCCAGAATGGGACAAAGTTTCCGTTCTCGCATTCTAGGTAGGGGGCAGACCACTTGATCTGATCTTTATCAAGTAAGTAGCCTTCTTGGGTGCCTCTGGCATCTCTGCTCACGCCTCTACGGAAACCGTGAGGCTTTCTCCGGTCCCTGAATTCATTGTACCACTCTGAATCCGGCGTCCTGTTTTTAAGGCGATGGGCAGCAGCAGACGACGACAGGTCTTGAAGAACTATATCCGTGTCTGTTCTTGTCGCTTGGAGAAGAACGTGAGGGCCGGGTGTGGAGGACTCTGCGTGAAAGGAAACCACTGCCCGGTGGATTTTGGGGTCTCCCTCCAGCATGCTCCTGACCAGCGCGTGATACCACTGAATGTCGCCTCGCACCGTCTGCTCTCTGGACCTGTTCGCTTGTAGAAGCATGTTTAAGAAGTTCGTGGCATGCGCCATAGTATCCAAAACACTGTGGAGAGAGTAGTGAGAGGCGACCAGGGAACCACCGCGCAGGCTACTCAACTCGTACCGCCGTGAGCAGTTCACATGCTCCAGGGTTGCAGAGTCTCCCGTGTGAAGAAAAGCGGTCACCACCCTGGGCAGGTCCTCCTCAATTTTGTGCGCGACCACCGTGCGTTCAGTGACGGGCTTGTTAAACAGCGTTGGGTGGTATTGCGGGTCACGATTGTTTGGCGTCTTGGTCTCCGAATCTTTGTCGTTGTCAGACCACTCCACATATCCAAAATTAGAGCTAAATGCCAATCCTATTCGTAGGAGCAGGTATATCAGAAGAATACCCATGCCGTCTCGCCTTCTTGCCAGATTGGAACTCCGATTTAGTTCACATCTAGTCTGTTGGGTTCCCCATATCTGACAGTAGCAAAACTTGAGATCTTCTTAACTGACCAGATAATCTTTAAAGAAAAGTTGGCGGACATCAGTCGTATACGTTTTTCCCCCTCACATATAACTGACGACATTCAAAACGGATCGAGTCGCTTACATGCTGTCAGCTGCTTTAGTTTAGTCGCATGATTCACCACTGACCGCCTCCTTCCTTCTTCTGGTGTGTGTGACAAACAGATGTTTACCAGTCTTCCAAGAGAGCCAAGAAAACACGTTCTCGCTACTGGTTTTCTGCCCACCGCGCCTTCTCAGATGCTGCGATGGGAGAATATAGCCTGCTAGAACCTCAGAGACAGCTGGAACGGAGTGCTCTCGTAGGCTACCCAGTTTCTTCATGGTACACACCAGGACAGTTTACCAGTCGTAGACTTGCCAGTGGCCGCTTCTTCTGTCAATCACGAAACTGGGTGGATGCTTCAGAAAACTGGAGGAGCTGTCCAGTGCTGAAATTGGCGCGTGTGCCGTTCAAAATCAGAAATGAAAATCGTATTTTTAAACATAAACAGACAATGTACGATATTTTGCTAATATGGATATTGTCGTTATTGAAACGTCATTTGGACAATTGAAACGAAATTATGTTGATTTATTTCCCACCATCAGAGTAAATTGACTAAATTTCGCCTCGTGGATTTATTTTTCTGAAGTTTTGGCTTTGACGACCAACAAAGCCTACGGCAACTGCAAATTCAATTACATTCCCCCTCCCATTTCCTACCCTATTCCAAAATAATGGTCCAAATATACATCAGTATCACAGTGCCGTGCCAGGTAGCCAATACATTTTTTCCAAGATGGCGCTCATTACCTCTCCGCCCTCTCTGCAAGAGGCTGCCCTGAACTGGACTGATAGGAGCCTACACTGACCTTGCTGCCCACCCCACCCCTCCACTGGAGGACCAGAGGAGGATGCCCAGACTGTCTCTCTTACCATGACCCTACACAGGACCCCCCAACACTCTCTCTCTCTCACACACACACACACACACACACACACACACACACACACACACACACACACACACACACACACACTGGTCACTAGTTACTACTAGTCACAGTACAGGTGGACTCTAATTTCGCTGTATGTTTTACTTTGAAATTTTGTGCATGTGACAAACTCCTTGTGTCTTTTTTCCGACATGTCAATATTTTGAACTTCAATATTCGTTACAAACTGGGCTACAAAGGCAACAATTTACCAACTCTGTGAGTGAGGCTGACTAGATTTGTCATATTATCTCAAGTCATATTGTTTTCAATTTTGTTATCACGATTTACATGCTATTTCATGGTTGAGTCAAGCTATTTTCTAGTGTAGGTATCCTAATGTTCCACTCTAGATTCCATAATATGGTTACCGCTGGTTTTAATTTCAAAATAAAAGGAAATACATGCTTCTGATTAAGACTCTGTGACAGTATTCCAAATTGCATTGTTAAAATACTGTCTGTGGATTAAGTAAACCTTCTCCTTATCTGACCACAGACATGCAACATAATGCAACATATTACTGTGCATAATACACTCCCCAATAAATGGAATTCAAAGCAATTAACCTAATCATAAATTAAATTGACAATATCTTAATTGAGAACAATTATACACATGGCTTGATACATACAGTAGCTCCCTGGCTCATCTGGCCTGCCAACTTCAAGTCCAGAGGGTGGCGGTAATGCACAGTTTTTTAAATGTATTTTTGGGGGCTTTTTTGGCCTTTATTATTTCAAGACAGTGTGAGAGTAGACAGGAAATGATTGGGAGAGAGAGATGGGGCAGGGCCGGGAAATGACCCCGGCCGGATTCGAACCGGGGTCCCCGTGAGCAATGTAAGCCCAAATGTGGGGGGCTTAGCGTGCTGCGCCACAGCCCCCCCGTAATGCACAGTTACTTTAGCTGTCAATCACCCAAAAAACCCAAACCAAAAGGGAAGTCTTGTGTAGGCTACTTGGGTACCCAACTTTTGCTTCTGCCTGCATCCTTTCCCAACCCTACCCTGTATCTCTCTCCCACCATTTTCCTATCACACCTAATATACTGTATATATATCCTGAAAGGGTTTTGGAATTTACTGGTTCTGGGAAGACTACTGCTGTGTTTTTGTCTCACTGTACAAAAAAGAAATATATAAAAAATGTTTGACCACTTGCTGTATACGCCGTCTATAGAGTTATTTGCAATCGGGTGGATTGAAGAGGTTAGGGCTAAGTAGCCTATAATGTCATACTGTATGCTCTTGACTACACTTTAAAAAATGCCTGTTGAAATTACGGCAAAAAACTGTCAAATTGCAACAGTCAGTGACCGTAAAATATAAAACAGTTTATCTCTGTACTAAATATGGCAAGCTACTATTTAGTCAAAAAGCGCTACATAACTTTATTTTTGACAGGTGTCATATGTAGAAAATACTGGACTGTTCTCTGTAAACGAAGATATTGGAAAATACCGTTAAGTGAGATGAAGTAGTCAAGAAACGGTACATAACTTTATTTTTCACTGGTGTCAATATGTAGAAAATACTGAACTGTTCACTGAAAAGAAAATATTGGAAAATACCGTTAAGTGAAGATGAAGTAGTCAAGAAACGGTACATGACTTTATTTTTCACTGGTGTACACATATGTACACAGCAAATTTGCCAGAGTTCGATTGATCAGAGTTAGACTGGTGTTCAGCCAAAATCTAAACATCAAGAGTTGCAGCAACACTACAGAGTGTTATTTGACTCCTCTGGATCCGAGTTGTTGAGCTAAGAGAGCTAGAGAGTTAATGTTTAACTCCCTTGAGAATTATGAAAAACATGCCTCCCCAATTTTAAAATGTTTTGGCAACATGAGCAGCCATTTTTGTTGAGTCCCCTATAAGTGAACCAAACTCAATCCTCTGTTAGTGAACCAAATTGTGAACCAACAGACAAAGAACTCTGTTCTGCTTTTCTTCACATTGTGTATACTACAAAAAGTAGGTGCTCTTTCTGGTCGTGTTAGGCTTTTTGTCCTCTTTAATCCAATAGATATCTTGTGATTGCACTTGCTCCAGGTGTAACTTGTCAAACCACTGATAGGCTGGTTGTAACAGGCAGAGTTTGATGTCAACACGCTATTTGATTTGTAGCCATCAATGAGTATTAACTTAGAGTACAACCCTCTGCATGTGTTGTAGTTCATCCTGCGAAAAATTCTCCACCGCAATAATTTTTTCCCTTATTGGACTTTGAGGCTTTGCCATCAGAGTTTTCGATTGAGAGGCAAATTGACACGGTAAACCTCTTCAAAATTCAGAATATCTTTTTTTTCATTCCTCCTACCCAACAGAAAGCAATGGAGGTTATAATGAATTGAATATTAATTACTCCACAGAAAACATATTGCCTGTCTGCTTGGCTCCAGGTGCCTCCACGTTGTAGATTTGACAACAATGAAGCTGGCAACTGAATAAACTGTGCAACAGTTAAGGACTGCAAATGGCAACAGTTTGCACATTTTGCAGTAATTCACTGTAACTTATTATTTATCCGATAACAGCCTACAGTTTAGCCTCATTTAATGTGTAAAATATACCTATAGGCTAGTATAATCTGAAAAAATCTACCTGGGACAGTAATCCCTTGAGCTCTTAGAAGTAGCCCAGTCTATTTGAAACTGTCATTCTACCCCATCCAAATCAATCTATCAATCAATTCCTGACCTCACCTGAGTGCTAAGGGCTGTCATGCAATGATTAACTTACTGCCTGCACCTGCCAAATGCTTCATCACTCGGGTCACATGGTTCACTTGAACATGTATTTAAACAGGGACATTGTACTGCATTGTACTGCTGACTGGTTGCTAGCTAGCTAGCTGGCTGGCTGGCTGTAAGGCCGGCTGGCCGGCTGACCGGCTGCTGGCCTGCCCTCACCTGGCCGGCCCGGCTAGCAGGTCACGTTGTAAGGGTGGCTGCATGGTGGCTTGCTAACTAGCTTGTTTGTTAGCTTGCTTGCCCCGCTAGCTTTGGCCTTCATTTTCCTTAAGGTTATTTTCAGGCCTTTTTTAAATAAAGAATGGATTTGCATACCCTTCATTGATGATACTAGACTGGTCCACCTGCCTACACTAGACAATCTGGCAATTGGGCATTTATTTAGGTATCTAATTAAGTTGATGTTTATTGGACTCCAATGAGTAGAATCAGTCTAATCAGTTGTCTGTGATTGCAACTCTATAATTGGACTCACCTGAGTAGAATCAGTCCAATCAGTTGTCTGATTGTAACTCTATAATTGAACTACCTGAGTGTAATCAGTCCAATCAGTTGTCTGATTGTAACTCTATAATTGAACTCACCTGAATATAATCTGTCCAATCTGTTTTGGCAACCACTGCTGCCATAATTTTACCGTAAAATGTAAAAAAAATAATACCGTTATTTATTTAACGGTAGGCTTTGGCAACCACTGCTGCCATAATCTTACCGTAAAATGTAAAAAGGAAATATACCGTTATTTGTTTAAAGGTAGACTCTGGCAACCACTGCTGCCAGCAATTTTCCGTAAAAACAACAGTTCTTTTTTTACTGTGTAGCATTTTGAATGGCAAGTCACTGTATAGTATAGACTCAACCTACTTTATGATGTCCTTCAAAGTCTTTACAGATTGCCTCAGCAAGATATACTTTCTTTCTTATGGTTCCATCATACTCAGGTATTGAGGGAAATGAGGCTGCAGACCACTCTGAAGCATGACACTCAGTGTGACAGAACTGAAGACCGTTATAATTTGGAAAATATAGTTGGTGGCCAGTGATGGATTTAGCAATGGGGGGGGGGGGGGGGGGTCTAGGGGCCCTGCAGGAGGGGCCCAAGACAGTTGCCTATACCCCGGCTTCTATTGTAAAACCGCACCTATTTGTGGCAGAGGCATTGGGGCAGGGAAAATAAGGGCAGTTTTCTAAGCACAATAATAAAAAAACAGGTTCCCAGAAGACTGGCTAACTGGAGCAGGAGAGAAGAGTAAATCATACCAAGACTCAGGGCAGGGCACGCTGGATTAAATCATGGTCTTCACATCATTGGCAATGGCAAGCATGCCACAGGTCACCATTAACTGCTGCAAAAGGGAGACTGTCCAGCACGCTATGTTGGAATGCAAAGCATGCTGTGTACACAGAGAAGTTTTCTACCAGAAGAGTTTATATGGGACACCAGTGTCACTGTTGAGAGATTTCTTGTTTTGTTCTGTACCGTCAGCTTGGAGATTTCTTTGATGTTCTTCAAGAACACATATCTTTTTTTTGACTGAATTTAGTTCATTTATTTATTTAGTTTTTTTTTTCTTCTGTCCCTTCTCTATTCAAGCTCCAGATCCCACGGTAGGTCTATTATGGTACAGTTTGTGATGGTAATGCACCATGCTGAATTCAAACGGCCAACGAAGAGGGAGAATATTGAGCGTGTGGGTAAAAAGATAAGCAGTAGTTACTGCTGTGGATAAATGGGCAATAAATGGAGCTTCAGAATACCAATACAAAAAGTCCAAGACAATGGTCTCTTCCAGAAAGCTGGTTACAGGATATAAAGGTCACACTATCTAGTCTTGAATTGGAGAGACAGAGTCATCCCAGAAGTTAGAATTGAAGTCAGTATGAAAGTTACTGATGATTTAAGTTTCTACACAGCCGACAAGTGTGGAGGAGATTCGTTCTGGTTCAATCCAATTCTTGTATGCAGTCATTGCCTCTGTCTCTTGTTCAGCGCTGACCACCAACCTGGCAGTAATCCTCTAGACAAGAAGACATGTTCAATTTACTGATATTTTCCCAAGAGCTGGAGTTAAGTTGACATTTGTATGGGTGCCTGCTCACTTAAGTGTGGCAGGCAATGAATTTGTGGACAGATAAGAAGGCTGCTGATACCATAGATAGGCTTAGAGGTTAACTACAGCAAATCAGACGACAAAAGCATAGTCAGGAGTAAGTGAGACATGGTAAACCATATGGGGCAGAGGGCAGACTGGAAGACACATGATGTTCATGGCCTTATAGCAGTGGTTCTTAACCTGGGGTGCGGGCACCCCCTGGGGGTGTGCCAGAGATTTCAGGGGGTGCGCAGAATTTTGTTTGTGTTGAGGTTGTGACAAGTGAACATTATAATTAGGCCAAATCAAAACGAAATTAAAACCTGTTTTGGTCCCCATGTCAAGACATTAAGGTATTGATTAATGTCTCAAGCAAAAATCATTGTAATTAATCACTTAAATCGTTTTTTAGAGCCTATACACATATAGAGGTTTGGATTGGGGGTGCGCGACTTGTCTTGGGCACAGGTAACGGGGTGCTTTGAGAAAAAAAGGTTAAGAACCACTGCCTTATAGGATGGCGTTGAACTTCAAACTTCAACAACTTAGCAATAATGAAGAAACATGCTGATGGAAAATGTAGCCTGTGGTTTTTGGTAGCCCAGTATGTGTTCTGTCACTTCTCCAAGTACCAGGAAGAAAGGATAACAATGCAGTTTTTTTCTATTGGTTTGGCTCATGTCATGTCTTGAAATCGAAATAACATTCCTATAACTAAAAGGTCATTTGGCCAAACTCTTTCACAGTTCTGCATAACATTTAAGATAGCTTGCTAAATTCCATGTCTCCCACAACTGCTCATTCATGCTTCAGAAAACACCCTGCTTTGTGCTTTCCGATATAAATTGCCAGTACCATAACAATTGCATAGATCCTTTTCAAATGCTTTGGCTCATCTTCATTTATTTTGTTCTTTTGCCAAACTGGATAGCACAACAGCATGGATCATTATCACACGCTGACATGTCTCCAAAAACGTTTTACAATGTGTCAAAGCTAAATTCCTTTCTCACATAAATAAGCAGCGCCTCCAAAATGCAAGTCAAAAAAGCATAACAAATAAAATGTATCTTTTTCTTTCTTTCTGTCTTTCTTTCTTCTTCTTTTTTTTTTTACAAACTAGTCGGCTGACTGTCAATTACGGTCATGAATTTAGGCTACTGTATCAACTATTCTATGGAATTATGACAACATTTGGGCAGACTATTTCGCATACAGTAGATGACTTCCACTGGAAATCGTGCCGACATGTTTTTGGAGAGAACAACCATTGGATTGAGAATGGGCTAATCAGTTGAGATAAGCGTGATCTATTTATTTGAGAAATGTGGGCTCATTGTGTAAGCTGCTGTATGCTACTTTGGTTTTTATTCAAAGCAAGCAACTTAGTGTTAGTACAGGGTATTGGTTACAGTCCCTGCTGCGGTGGTGTGGGGTTGCATGCCTTGCTCAGGGGCACCTTAGACATGGTTGTAGATGTATGGAGGGGGGAGCGTGGGATTCACACCTGCAACCCTCTGGTCTAAAGAGCAACTCTCTTACTGTACCATTTGGCCACAGCTGGGGTACAACCCAGTCAGGCAGGCAATGCAGTGGCCCACTCTCCTGTTACCACTGGTGTTGGTGATCCTGTCCTCCTGGTTGAAGGTGAAGATTGTGCACATCCCAGGAAAAGGTGCAGGACAAAGGCTGACTGTAGTTTTCAAAGTGAGAGGTCCGCACACTTAAAATCCTTTTTGTTTTCTTTTATTGCCTCATGGCTGGATTACGTTTCGACTTCACAGTCTTCATCAGATTCTCCTAAGGAGGGTAACAAAAGAAAACAAAAAGGATTTGAAGTGTACGTACGACCTCTCACTTCCATCCTGTCCTCCTTGTCTTGGGCTAAGATGCCAGCTTGTACTGCCCACAGCAGACCCTCCATGTACAGCTATGGCACCCTGGAAACATCTGAAAATCCCATTACATAAAAAAACAGTCATTGTTATCTTATGCAAGTTTCTGGGTTTACACTTCTGGCAGAACCAGTTGGCACAACTTTGAGTTGAGAACAAACACGAAGTTACATGCTGAACATTTTGAAAAAAAAAAACCCCCAGAAAATATAATAATATGAAAGTGCCAAAAACATGCCAACATTCCAAGCTTTGATTTATGTTCATGGCTGATTGAGCAGCCCTTTTATGTGGTACATGTTATATTGCAAAGGGGGAAACCCAGGTCAAACCCAGGTCTCCATGTTGTACATGCACTGACTACACCAAGGAGCCAGGCTCATCCTGAACCCAATAACCCTTCATAGTCTACGACATCTTTATACTGCAGTCTTAAAGTATAGTCTAATGTTGGCCTGATCTGGTGTACAGTATAATCCCATGATGCTTCACCGTGTAATATCTAGAAATAGGTGGAATGAAAATGGGTGACACGTTAATGCTGCATGTTGGTGTAGAAGTATTAAAATAAACATTTTGGTCATTATTCATCAATTGAACAAATCTCCACACACTTGCTTCTCAAAATATTCTGGAAATAGCGTTCCTTAGACATCCAAGAGAAAAGCTTGAAGATTGAAATCTCCTTTTAAATGAAGTGGTATTCAGAGTTGCCGACCATTTTATAGGGGGACGTGGGTGTTGATTTTGTTCAGCCATTGTTTTTCTGCAAAGTTCTGAAGGTCATTGCGTGACAGCTGTACAAAATAGAGGGCTCATTTGGGTTTAGGTTTAGTCTGCAGAAAAATGTTCGCATGCACTCAGGGCTGAACTGGCCATCTGGCATACATTGCATTCCCCAGTGGGCCCGGCTGCACCCTTGTGGGCCCCTATTTTCAGAAGTGTAAAAAACCCACCGGTGAGTCATATCTGCGCTGTTTATTATGAGGGGCCACTTTAAGCCAAAAGTGCCTGGGCCCTATTTATCACCGAGTCCAGCCATGTTTGCACTAGTTCAGTGATTCTCAAAGTGTGGTCCGGGGACCACTAGTGGTCCGCGACAGAGCTCAGGTGGTCCGCGAGGGGATTTCTACTTTTCCAAGATAAACTAGCAGTAGGCTACATTTGTAGCATTTTCATGTTTTCAACTCAATAAGACAGGCTTATAGTGTGAATAAAAAGTAAGTGATCTGCATCAAAATTAGCAGTGTCAAATTAGCACCCATCAACTGCCAATTCAGTTGACAGGTGGTCCCTGATCATTTTTGGGGGGGACAAAGTGGTCCTCGGTCTGAAAGAGTTTGAGAAACACTCCACTAGATGAACCCACATCTTCATAAGTCCCTCAAAGTTGACCAACATTTTGTTGCAGTATTTTGCTGACAATTTTTGCAGGCTCTTGGTGTTTTGTTCTTACTGAGAACAAATTATTTGACCTGCTCCATGTGGTCTTAACAAGTCTCCAAGAAACAACCTGTCCATCTGTTCTGCATTTCAATCATGAGCATATATATCGTACATACCGGTATGTATAGAAATTTCATCCCAGACATCACATCAGACACTTTTCCTCTAAAATTACACATTTCACAGACTTTAAGTGCATGTTGAAGTGCATCTAAATTGAGCGAAAGTGGTCCAGAACTGGCAATGTGTCTTGGTATAGCTGACATCTCATACAGTGTCAGCATGGGGGAGTGTGAAATCACGGGTGTTGATTGGAAGAATTATTCCCAGAGGGTAATAGAGAATGTTGACAATTCCACACTTATGCATCCACTCACACCTAAAAGCACCCATGTACACACACACACACACACACACACACACACACACACACACACACACACACACACACACACACACACACACACACACACACACACACACACACACACACACACACACACACAAACACACACACACACAATGACTCATAAAATGATATAAAAGGGAATGAGATTGGTGGAAAGTGTAAAATCCAAAAGCAGACTGGGAACCAGACTGTTCACTCGAAATGTTTGTCCAAACTCTCCTAGAGACAACAAGCTAAAAAAAAAGATTATTTGTGCACTCAACCAGTTACCTTCCTCTGCGTTACTTTCATCTGATTAAAAAATAAAGTTTAGCTTCACATTTAGCACTACAAATCCAGCAGTTACAATTAAGGTGTTATAGCCTAACAAATAAATACATTACAATTGCCTATTAAGGTCAAAAATAGGCCTAAACATTGACCGCTTGAAGATCACATGTTTATATAGCCTACTGACTTTGTATATAGGCCTATATAATGTTATGATTCTTACTAAAGTCCACAGCAGCTGAACAACACTGCCTGAACTGCTACCATGACAACATGGAAAAGAGGGCTGTTCAAGTCAACTGTATGTTATTGGTTCCAATGTTGGCCTTGAACAAAAGTTGACATTAAGGCAGTGTGGTTGGGGCATGTGTATATGCAATTCTGAAAAGGAAATGTACCTCTCTGACACAACATGTTCATCCATTACAGTTATATACAGACATGCAGGACAAACCGGGAATGTGAGTCAATGCATTGCCACCTACTGGGCCTTCTTGCACTCACACACATTATGTTTCTGTACAGTGTAGATTGTGGGTTTTGAGTCAGCGTAGGATCGTGCATACAATACACGCATGAATGCATACAATGCATATAATTCACACCCCAAATTCCATAAAGCAGTATACCATACAGGAGTATGTGTGCCGGGCCAGGCCACATTAGGACAACAGTTTGACACAGACAAATGCCTAAATAAGGAGACAGAGTTTGGCAGGGGATGGGGATCGATATCCAGTGACTGTTGAATTGCCTTGACCAAACATTCTGCCAGATCCTCTGCCCTGTCTAGTCTGGAGGTAATTTACTGTGAATTATTTCTTTCCCATTGCCTCTCTGTGTGGGTAGCAGTAAGGCCATGGGTAGCTTCACATTTGCCTAGATATTGGGATTTACTTATTTAAATACAGTACATTCCCTACACAGATGAATGACTAGGCCCTCTTTCTGACTTAATTATAGTAGTTAAGATTGTCGATAAAGCCTGTGTGAATGTTCACACCTATTGCCTGGATTCTGAATGTGGAACAGTGCACAGAGAAAATGAAAAGCTCTTTTCCAAAATGAGATACCGGTATATCCATTTCATAGAATGTGGGGAAATAGATTTTTGTGTATTGGGCACTCCATTGAAATGCATTGCAAAATGCATTTTATAGAGGTTTTAAAGTATGTTCTCAAAATATTTAAATGGCAAGAATTCAGACATAGATGATAGAACATGTTAACAGTCAATTCCAAAATTAAAATGCCAAAAAGTCAAAAATGGTGGATATAGCGTTTTGGAAAAGAGCTGTTCAAATACACTCTTCTCTCAGCTGGCTAACTATCTGACACCCATTATAATGTTTCATCAGGAGGCTCTTCATGCCCCCGCTTGACGTCACCTGTCACAAACTGTATGTGTGTGTGTGTGTGTGTGTGTGTGTGTGTGTGTGTGTGTGTGTGTGTGTGTGTGTGTGTGTGTGTGTGTGTGTGTATGTGTGTGTGTGTGCATATGTGTGCGTGTGTGTGCGTGTGTGCGTGCGTCTGTGTGTGTGTGTGTGTGTGTGTGTGTGTGTGTGTGTGTGTGTGAATGTGTGTGTGTGCATGCATGCGTGTGTGTGTGTGTGTGTGTGTGTGTGTGTGTGTGTGTGTGTGTGTGTGTGTGTGTGTGTGTGTGCGTGTGTATGCATATGTGTGCGTCTGTGTGCGTGTGTACGTGCGTCTGTGTGAGTGCGTGTATGCATGCGTGTGCGTGTAAGAATGTGTGTGTGTGTGTGTGTGTGTGTGTGTGTGTGTGTGTGTGTGTGTGTGTGTGTGTGTGTGTGTGTGTGTGTGTGTGTGTGTGTGTGTGTGTGTGTGTGTGTGTGTGTGTGTGTGTGTGTGTGTTTGGTGAGTTTACCAGTGAACATGCACATGTACAAAACGGGGATGAGAGCAGTTCCCAATGCCATCGTGCCATGCACTGTTTGCATCCATGATAACCTCCCTGAGATTCAATTCAGTGTGAAGTACAAGGGGTTTCAGAGCTGCCAAGCACCTAGTGGAGTGAGTTATCAGAGGAGGCAGACTGAGGAGAGGCTAAGACATAGAGTTTCTGTCATGTTCAGTGAAAAACTATGAGCAGAGCAATGATGCAAATCACTTATTGCCCTTTACAATTATTGGCTCTCCTGGTAAACAGTATTTGAAATAGGCCTACCATATTGAGTCTATACAATTGTCTAACTATACAGTGCAATGAGCGGAGCTGGACACAAATACACAATAAAGTATTTTGATACAAAATACAAATACTTGGTCATAAAATGTATCAAAATAAAATACAAAAATACTGGTTTGAAAAATGTATTTAAATCAAATACATAATTACTTTATAAAATAAAGTATTTTGTATTTTGAAAATACAAAAATATATGTTTTATTATCATTATTAGTAGTAGTAGTAGTAGTAGTAGAAGAAGTCGAAGTAAATCAAAGCATATCTTAACAATAAGCTTTTGCTCACAAAACAAATTCTTGGGCAAACCGTTTCGATTTTGTCTACTTGTATTGTGAATCTATTGTACAGTCAACTTTTCATGACCACTTTTATGACTCGTCTATGACTGTCATGACACTGTCATGTCCAAGGCTGAACTGGGACCAAAATGGCCAACCAGCCGGGCATTTCTTTATCATAGATCAGCCCTGTAGAACATTTGTGTAATGTTTCTGAATATGATTCACGTGAGTGACACTCACACAGCCCCCTGCTTTTCTATGATATCATTAGTAGCTCAGTCCACTGGGCTGGCCCAGTCTGTAAGGGAAACATCTTTTTTCAATTTATTTGTAAAGGGATAAGGTATTAGGATAAGGCAACTCCTCTCCAAAGGGCATGGGGAAATGGAGAAAGTCTGGTAGATGAACAGAAGAAGAGATGGAAGGCAAAAGAGAGAGAAGACATCAGGAAATAGATGAGGTGCAGGAGAGGAGGACCGAGGAGAGGTATCGAGTGAGAGGGTGAGAACGAGAGAGAGAGTTATGGAACTGAAGTTGAAGCACTTGAAGTAGGCTATTTTCTTTCAATAAAATGTGCCCTTTTGATGGGCACAATCAACCTGCCATTCCAACAGTCCTTTCCAATAGTAGCCTTCCACTCCGCTAAATAAGTCCCCCCATGTATGGGTCCCTGACTCAATGCTAATAGCCGGTAAATGGTAACCCACAGTAAGTAGGCCTACGAATTATTTTTACAGCACTTTTCACAGAATGGGCCTTGTCATGGGGTGTGTTTAGAGTAAAGTGGGCATCATCAGGCTGCCATTGGTGTCAAGGCTAACCCACTGTGATAATTATTTTGAGAGTTTTGGAGCGGGGTTACAATAACAAAAGACACTTGTGGGGGCTATGTGTGTGTGTGTGTGTGTGTGTGTGTGTGTGTGTGTGTGTCATGTCATCTCGTCTTGTCTCGTCTCCTCTCGTCTCGTCTCGTCTCCTCTCCTCTCCTCTCGTCTCGTCTCGTCTCGTCTCCTCTCCTCTCCTCTCCTCTCGTCTCGTCTCGTCTCCTCTCCTCTCCTCTCCTCTCCTCATTCTCCACTGTCTGGCTGCCTATCTCTTTCTTACAACATAAAACAAACCACACCCACCCCATTTTATTGTGAGTTGAAAGCTGTATTTGCAAGTGCTCTGAGAAGTGGGGTGGGAGCTTTTAAAGACAAAAACACATCAGATAACATCACATCCAACCGTATCTCTTTCATTTCGTGAAGTATTCACGAAAAAAATAACTTTAATTTTCGTGGTGCATTCACGTTTGGTTCGGTACCGTCACATGGTAATCAAACATTTCAAACAAGCAATTTAGGGTTAGGTTTAGGTTTAGGTTTAGGTTTAGGTTTAGGGTTAAGGTTAGGGTTAGGTTTAGGTTTAGGGTCGTATGACATAAGGCGTAAGTACCGAAAGGGTGTCGAATTAGTGAGTCCCGAGTGTATCAGCAGTGTTCTGTCAGCACCCCCTCCCCGCCCCTGTCGGGCAATTCAAATGAATGGGCAGCGTTTCGTTGCCCAACCACGAAAAACGGGCAATAACGTGAATGCACCACGGAAATTAAAGTTATTTTTTTCGTGAAAACTTCACGAAATGACAGAGATAGGGCTCTCACATTACATCATGTTTTTTCGTATGGTTCAATGTAAACGGGATCGACTACTACTTGCCCCCAAAATGCTTTAATCACATTTTTTATTTTGATTCGCACGGGACTAATAACTCAGTCATTCTTTGAGAATACAGGTGTGAGTATGAGGGCTCGACTGGGACAAAAAAAAAGCCCAGGCGTTTTTTAATCATAGACCCGCCCCTCACACAGCCATACAATTCTAACATGATTTCCAAAGACTAAAAAACGCTTCTTCCTGTTTGAAGCAGCGAGTAAACTCCCTGCACCAACATGTGGACTGCACACTGAATTCACATCAGCCAGATGAGAGCCAATCAAGGCAGGTTACTGACGTCATGGAGGAGCAGGGCCGGATTATCCATAAAGGCCAGCGGCACCAACCATCTTTGATCCGTGAGTGGCCACCACAAGACACAAGCTTAAAATATATTGTTTATTAAAAAGGGGGCACCAGTGAGGATTTCGGACTGTGCATGCGCGTTGTGCAGATTTTCACAGCATCTGCCATCAGGAACGAGCCCATCGGAAATCAAACACTCAACTGGGGCAGGCTTAAGGTAAGGTTGAGTTGAATCTAACAAAAAGCAGTTTTAGGCTATAAGCAGAGTGTGAGCAAGGATATGAGCATGGGTGTCGCATGATTTATGTCCTGACCAAAAGATCTCTGAGAATGATTGGCTTCTCTTTGAATTAAAAAAGTTTTTAGAAAAGTATTTCAGTATTTTAAATACTCAAATACAGCATATGAAAGTATTTAAATACAAACTACATTTCATATTTTCCAAACTTGTAAGATGCAAATGACAAAATAGATACACAAAAGTATTTTAAATACGTAGGCTATTTTACATACTTGTATTAGAAACACTGCCCAGCTCTGGCAATGAGAACAATCTGAAGCATAAGTTGGTCAAATTCTAACTTATTTTAAGAATTTAAGAAGTTAAACAAGTGCAGAAACATAACAGTTTGATATCCCTGAATGTTGCCAGCTCAGTATTCAGCACTTTGCAAAGCCCTCATATTTGCAAAATCAAAACTCATGCCTTCCTCTAAGACGACATGTCATGAGACAGCAGAGTAAAATAAATGATCTTCAGTTCCCTCCCCTTCACTCAATGTGCTATTGTTCAGTCCCCTGATTAGACATTCTCCTCCATAGGGTAATTAATTAGGGGAGTTTTCAGGATACTGTTTACCCCATAATAGGGCTGCACGATTATGGAAAAAGTCATAATCACGATTATTTTGGTCAAAATCATAATCACGATTATTAATCACGATTATTGATTTCTGCAGATTTTTTTGAAAATTATAACAAGATGAAATATAACCAAGAATGAATTACATACGGGATGAGCAAAATAAAATGAATTGTAATAATTATGTAAAGGCAATAGCATGAAACTTAAGTGGACAGATTTCAGGCCAGAAACACCAGTCTGTCAGTATGTTCTGGGTTCAAGGACGCTCTCAAAAGCAGGTCACTATTACCACGATTAAATCACGATTAAAATCATGAGTTCGATTTCACTATGTTATCACGATTTTGATTATTTTTCGATTAATTGTGCAGCCCTACCGCATAATATAAAATTTCATGAGACATTGGAGGTCGACCAGAATCAATGTCGCTTTTTCATCTCACTCTATTTGCATCACGTTTTCGTTTCATCTGGTTTTAGAACACAAGCATTCCCAAATTACCAGTTTAATGTGGATGCTCAGGCGTAAAGGTCTATTTATCAATGTTGCTTTTGAAAGGAGTTCATAAAGGTTGGAGAAGGCTTCACCCAACAAGTTTTTCTTCTTTTGAGAGTGCTGAACAATATCTTGTAAAACTGAAAAATTAGAAAAGGACACACATAGGTTCTTTATTATAACACTATTGTGATAGACTAATAAAGAGCCTATGCATGGTGCGACCTTAGCTCGTTTTGCTTTTGAAAGCAGCCCATGAAGGGAGCAGCTGTCCCTTTTCAAAAGATTTGGTTATTGATGGATGATTCCTGGCCCCTTCAATCAGGGCAACTGTGGCCTAGTGGCTAAAGAGATGGGCTTGAAAGGTAGGCTACATTGTGTTAGCCTGGTCCTGACCATCCTCTTGGCGGAAGGATGGTGCGCGAGGCTAACATTGTGTAGGCTTGTTGCCAGAGTAGTTAGGGGCCTATTGCAACTATGCTGCTCATTGAAACGTAGAGCGTGATGCTGGACTGGTGGTATTTTTTCATGGAAAATGTAACATTTGTGAATGGCCAGCATGAATTCTGGAAATAAACTGCTGAAAATATTACACAGTGCACCTGGAAACTTTAGATCACAGGGTTGCAGCTTTAAAATAAATACCACCCTTCCACTCCCTATTTCACTGCATGGCTGAGGTGCCCTTGAGCAAGACACCAAACCCCACAATGCTCCAGGGACTACCCATTACTTAAAAAATAACTTAGTTAATTTGGATAAAAGCGTCATCTAAGTATACTGTAATCATAATAATGATTCTATAGACCTACAGACAAGGACAAAATGTTCACTCCAAAATGTTCACTGCCAATCAACAGACTAGCAGTCATTAAACTATTACCAACTAGATGTGAATACACAAATCGGACAAACACATATGGAGCCCTTAAAAAGACATGTGAGAGTAAAAAAAACAAGTGTTTCTCGCAGCCACCAGAAACTTTCTCAAGGTCACCATAAACTACAGTTTCAGGTGCACGAGCAAGTTTCTGGTGCGCACAAGAAAGTTTCTGGTGCCCACGAGAAACACTAAATAAGTTTTTTTATTTTATTTTTAACCCTCACATTTCATTTTAAGGACTCTGTAATCACATAACCTCCTTGCCAGAGGTAACTATGCATTGGACGAGTGGTGTGAAGAACATCTGCAATGAGAAGCTGCGAACAGCAGGAGGCGCCAAGAGGTCATGGCTGACATGGGGTGTGGGATGCAATGTGCTGTGCTGTCACCTACATAGCGCAGCGCATAGTGACACGAGAGGAGCATTTTGGATACTGTCTGTTCCCTCAACACAAACCAACAGCTCAGCTGCTCAGGTGTATAGAGACTGGTGGGATGATCACAGCAGACCACATCAAGATCACGTCGACATGCCGCACGACCACTCATATCACACACAACGTGCTTTTAAATAATCTCTTTTTGTAAGACACTGACATTATTTTAAAAGTATCGATAAAACAGAAAATTATAAAATTAACAGCAACAACAACAAAAGAACAATGCCAGCCATTTCTGTGGTTTGTGCTACGATGCTCAGATTTTTTTCAACTTTGGGAGAGTGCAGTTATCCTAACCCTGACCCTGACCCTGACCCTAACCGTAACCCTAACCCTAACCTAACCCTACGGCATGTCGGGTGTCGGAATAGCGGTATGTACTGTGGGTCAGTGCTCAGAATCTCCCACTCATCCAAACAACTCTTTGGGAGGAGTTTTCAATTGGAATCCCAACGTCAGTAGCCTACATTATAATGATGCTTAATCAATAATTGGAGCTGGTGCTGTGGACTTTATTTTTGTTCCTTATAATGTACTTTACTTAGTCCATCACCCAGTGGCCTACATTTAGATGAATTTCCACAAGTGTGGACAACTCCCTCAGCTGTGATGGGGAATGCAGAGCTGTCGCTGGCATTTGTGTAGAAATTCTGATACTGTCTGATATTGAAAAGGCCTATGTAACCAACTTCTTTTTTTTGAAAATTTTGTATGAAAGTGATATTTGGTAATGCAAATATAACAACTACAACAACAACAACAACAACAACAACAACAACAATGGTGATCATTATCATCATAATACAACTAAATCTGGACAACTGAAATCGAATTGGGTTATTAAACTCAAATTTAAATGGTTGAGTTGGGTTATTTAAGTCCAACCAAGTTGAATTCATTGATTTGGGATATTGAAGTCCGGCTGATTTGGGTTATTGAAGTTGAATTGATAAATTTGAGTTATTGCAGTCCAGTTTAGTTCAATTGGTTGATTTGGGTTATGCAAGTCATGAATTGTATTGGTGGATTGAAGTCCAGTCAAGTTGAATAAGTCATTTTGCATTGCTGGTGTCTGGTGATTCACTCCGAGATGAATGTGATGAATCGTCTCCATATGCTTGGCCCTGACTGAGCTCTACACTGAGCCCTCTCCTCCTCTCTTTTCCTCTTCTCCTCCTCTCTTTTCCTCTTCTCTTCCTCTTTTTGCCTCTGCTCCTCCTCCTTCTTACTCTTCTTCTCTGCCTCTTTCCACCTCTTCTCCATCGCCTCCAACTCCTTCAACCGCTCTTTTTTCATTCTCTTTTCCTCCTCTCTTCTTCTCTTCTCTTTCCAACTCTTTGACCTTGATCTCCTCCAGTTGTTTGACCATCTTCCTCTCCAGAGCTCTCGTATCACTCAGGTGAAAGGCCCTAATGAAGTTCTCCAGGTGATGAAGCAAATAGTGTTCGCACTGTAGAATAATAATAACAACAACAATAATAATACCTAGAAATGCACTCAGAGACTGCAGACCTCCCCCGCCAAGGAAGCTGTTTGATTGAACACTTGACTATGTTACACCCTAATTTTCAAATGTATTTCTGCCTAGAGTTAGAAAGTCAGTTAGAAACTGGAATGTCAGAATTCACCCTTTCCCAAAATTAAATGAAGAATCTTTAAAAAAGATCAAATAAAACCTGGATCCTGATCGTGATTATCCTGCTGACAATACAAACAGACAAACAAACAGACAAACCAGCGCGACCCAAAATATAACCTCCTTGGCGTAGGTAGGCCTATGTAATAACAATGATGAACAGCAACTTTACAAACTTCACTAAATGAACTGAATGTTTATATGCTCTTGTGAGGGTTCACACAATCTCCAATCACTTGGTAATTCAGAACAGGGTAACAAGTGTTTTTTTTAACAATATAAATATTAAAATACCAGTGCTAATACAAATGTTACACTCCAAAGGTTTATGTTAAATACCAACAATGTATCTGCCATACTACTACATTTACTGTAGGCTATACTACTGAAAGATTCTCTTCTGACGAAATGTTTGCTTGTTGGTGATGATGAAGAGCATGAATGCCTGACACAACATCCACTTGTCTTGCTATCAAGTGTGATATTGTGTAGGGTATATTGGCCAACACTGGGGGGCAGTATTAACCCCCAAGTCAGCATTACACGACACATCACTTACAGTATTATTTACCTAGCCTGGTCAAGGTAGTACTCAAATAGTCTTCACTGTAATGTGTTATTTCCTAAATTAATTGAAACAAAGAAAAAAGGACAACGGTGAGAGGGAGCAAAAGGTCACTTTTCCCGGGTCCAGAGAGGGGCCACTAAATTGGGTCCTCATTAAGGGCGGGTTATGCTTCCTACTTGTGCCACAGAGTGAGCTTGTCGCAGCCATGATGCAGTTAATTTTGGTTTATGCCCTGTTTTGAAGCACGGTCTGCGCGATGTCATTCCACGCTGAAACTGCCTTCAATACAAAGAGTAAACTAGACGTGTCGGTTGTTTTTTAGCATCACAGACTCGACGAGAATGAAAATGAAACATTAAATCTTTATATCACGTGCATGTTTGATCGCACTGGCAGCCACAGTGGTAGTTTGGAACAAAGAAGTGGCTCATTTGTCGAGGACGAAGCGGAATGTTTCCTGGACCTCGGAACCACTGTTCAACTGTCCAAATAACTTCAGCGTCGTAACTTGCAAGCGCACGTGTTGTCTTTGATTCGTGTAAATAAATCAAACAACAAAGCACGGGCAACTTATTTAATGAAGAGCTCACAGTCCGTAGACCGACGAAGGTTAGAACCAGAGCCATCTAATAACAGAGTTGCGCAAACCAGGGACCAGGAAGTCGGTTGGTGATGTGATTCGCGTAGATTAAAATGTTTCTTAACAGTAAACTTCTGTTCGTTGGAAACTAACACAGAACCATCACATACCAAACAAAGATTAAGTACAAACAAATTACATTACCTTTACCACATTTTCTGTGTTCTACGGCCACCTCCTGGAACTAAGTAACTTCTAATAGAACTAAAGTCAATGGGGATTTCCATGTTAACGCTCCGTGAGGCTCCATGAGAGCCGCCATTGCTGTGGAAAGATTGGTCCATAGAGGTCTATGGGAGTGGCGTAACTCTGATATTAGATGGCTCTGAGAACAAGGAAGTAGCGCTTGTTCTCGACTCAAGGACAGAGCAGGCTGGTCGAGAGGACCAATCAGAGACCTATTTTCGCCCTTTCACGCCGTCGCTCCCTGCGTCGAGACACAATTTTGGGGAGGTGCCCCAGAGTACCTGCGTGATGGGGGGGGCTTCACTCCGTTAACTGCGCGGCTCACTGCATCATGATGCAGTGACGCTGATCTCGAGGCATAAACCACCCTTACATAGGCCTAGATGCCTACATTTTGGGCAGAGGGCTGTTTAAGATTCTTTTGTCCCAGAGCTCAGACATTTTTTCAGAGGCCCTGATTGTCCCATCAGCAGCAGCAGCAGTAGTAATAAAGTGGATCGTCTGAACACATTTGAAATGCAGCTATCAGCCCACATCTGTTTTGTGTTCTCCAGGTTCACATCAGGGTGCAAGGCGCTTCCCTCTCCATATTGCAACAAGCATTCCTTTGCCTGCATGTCATAGAGATGTATGATGTGCTGACAAACGACCAATCATGCAAGAATAAGAACATATATACTGATCTTAAAATCTTTTGCATTGTTATGGGACAACAGAGACATCCAATATTATGGCACATATAAAAGTAAATTTCAAAATATCAAATATATGTGACCAACCTTAAATCCAGTCCTAAATTGGAGCCTGTAATAATGAAACAGACAAGGATTAAATGAAGACTCTGTCAGTAACTTTGTTGCAAGGTGCTGTCTGCATATTGTTTAGAATTGTTTATGGTAGAAGGGTGTGGGATGTTGGTGGGTTGGTCGCCCCCCACTGTGCAGGCAGGTAGATCTGCATAAACAACAGAAACATGCAAACAGCTCATGTGCAGCTATTGTAAATATGCATCATTATGATCAGGTTTTCATTGGGTAATAATGTGATGATATAAGAGTAAAGTGCTGCTCATAGATTAGAGGAATGTGGGGTCATCTTCATGATGCGTCATACAAGTAAACTGTGCTATGTCCCTACCACCAAAACAAGTCAGAGGGATAGGCCTACAACTAGTCTCCACCCCCAGTTGTACTGAGGCAGACATGGGACAGAACTGCCCAAACTGTCGGTAAGCATCTCGCACCCTGCTTTGCGGAGGCCCCCTCTTAGCGAAGTTGTGGAATGTCAGAGTAGGAAGAAAACCAACATGGCAGACGGCCTCGTAATGGATTCGCCGGCGAAGGATGGCGGCGGCATCGTGGTAAATACTAGTTGATAACAGGGTTATTTATAGCTCTGCAACGGCGTTCGTAATGCCCAGTGGTGATGGACAGTACGCGCTACCTCGGAAACGAGAATCTGAACTTTTTGCATCACAAAACTTAACTTATTATATGGAAAGTCTGCGTGATTTAGCACGAGGTTCATTTGTTTTTACACCCAGTATGGTATTTAATTTATACATCATGTCGTAGAACCGTAGTTCGTAGCCTATTGTTTTGTTCAGTTGGCAAATTGGCAAAACGCGTCTTCGCAGTTTATGAAAAGTCCAAGCACGCGCTTTCACTTGTATGTTGCTAAGATATCTGAGAACAAGTTTGACGAGTTTTTTTCTACTTACGTTGATTCCCAATACGTTTAGTGGTGTACTAGGCTATTTGTTTTGAATTATTTTCCATACTCCGAAACAGATCAGAGATGACTGGCCAGGCTACCCACTGGACCTGTTTTCCTACCCAGAGCACTATTCTGGAGACCTGGAGTGTGTTTACATTCCCCATGGAGTTATCATGGACCGGTAATGCCCCCGCTGTCTGTCATGCTACGGTGCACATTTGGTTCTGCACAAATGCAGACAAAGTTTAGAATAATAATAATAAAAAAAACTATCTCTATCGATGTATTGATTGTACAGTGTACAACATGAAGAACAATTGCCACAGCAGATAGTGAGACAGATTTAGGCCTACATCAGCAGTTATAGTAGGCTAACAGTCTGTTAATACAACATTTTTGGGGGAAAATATTACAACTGATTGTATGGCTACACATGCAATAGGCCTATAAATTGTGTTTTTATGACTTTGTGCCAAGAAAATATAGTTGGGTTCACAGTCTTGCAAGCCTTTCAAAAAAGAGAAGTTGGTAGCTTCTTTTTTGAGCATTGAAATTCCTTTCAGATTCAAACTCCTGAAGCTTTTCATCTAAACTCCTTTAACCCCTTAGTATAGAGCCTATGTGCTTATAGGCTACACCAAATTTGTAATGGCTATGTCTTAGTCTGTTTCTTGAGACTCTCTGTACTGCCATAGCAATGTTGTTATAATGTAGTATAATGCTGTATTTTCAGCAAATAGTGAATACGATCGCTGGTGACCACATTTGCATTAAGAGGCTACCAAAGATGACTGTGATGACTGAGAATCTTCAGCAACTTTAAAGCCTGTTGTATAGGCCTATACAAATGTCCACGTGCACTTTCTCCATAACAGTGTTTGTGAGACACGCGCTCTGCAGTTCCCCAAATGCCTACTGTATGTAATGCCAATGATCTCCACAGGACAGAGAGGCTGGCCAGGGACATCATGGACGACTTGGGCGACCACGACATCGTGGTGCTGTGTGTGTTGAAGGGGGGATACCAGTTCTGTTCCGACCTGGTGGAGCGCATTAAAGGGCTAAACCGAAACTCCAACAAATCCCTGCCCATGAGAGTGGACTTCATTCGCCTCAAGAGCTACTTGGTGAGCTGAGCTCCTCACAGGCAACTGAGTGCTTATTGGACTTACCAGAGCCCCATTTCTGATTTAGTAAGGCACCGACTGTTCCAATAGTTCTTAACAGTCCTTAATCAACTGTAGGCCTAATAGCAAACAATCATATATTGCATGGCAATGAACAGTTGGACAGATGGATTAGACTGTTGGACTGTTGCACTCAGTACAGTAACCTTTATTGTATTCAACAAAAAAGGGGTTCCACGCGCTTCTGTTTTTACATCTGGTGCATCAACGGGAGGGAGGCAGGTAATCTTGAATGAAGAGAAGACACCGGAGCAGCTCAGATGGGATGCTTTTTCTTTTTAATTCAAGTGGACATGTTGTGCACTTGAATTAAAAAGAAAAAGCATCCCATCTGAGCTGCTCTGGTGTCTTCTCTTCATTCAACCTTTATTGTATGTTTGAGTTACTGGTGGTGTGTGAATGTAATGGCTGTATGAAAAAGGACCATATGAACAATTTTATAGATTGCTTTTGCAGGTGATCCCAAACTGCAGTGTTCTTAGATGACACTATAGATTGTATGACTGTACCCTGTCATCTGTCTGGGTCTTTCCACTAGAGGGCAATGCCTTCATTCGGGGACAAAGATAAAAACAAGGCCTTGATCTTGATCTTGCTCTTGGACTTGGTTTTTGAAAAATGATATTTGAAAATGAAGTTGTGGTTTTGCATGCTGACATAAGAGGTAAAAGATGTGAACTTCATATGTAAGCCATTATTCATGGTCCCTAAGATACGTACTTGCTAAATGTTATTGTGTCCAGCAGAGGGCAGTATTGTATCTTTAATGGCAGGCAGAGGCGTCTGGTCTCAGTATTGTACAAAAAAGATACAGTATCTTTTATGGACCTTTTAATTGTAATGAATGTGTATGGTGACTGGCTTTATTGTTGGGAATTCAACTTAATACAGGATTGTTTGTCTAAAATATGATAGACATCCTTAATAATAATGTAATAAGTAAGGGTTAACGTTCGGCGAGAAGGTCGCTACCGTGGAATAGCAGCACGACAGAGAGAATCTTTAGACCCCGACGCGGAGCGGAGGGGTCTTGTTCTCTCTGAAGTGCTGCTATTCCACAAAGCGACCGACTCGCCGAAAGTTAACCCGCTTATTATATGGATATACTTAAATGATTCACATATGCGGGGACATTTCTTTAGACCTATTTAATGTTAAGATTGTTGCTGCGCAAAACAAAACAGTGCCGTTGTGGAACACCGCTAGGCAACAGCTAGGTAGGCTAGCCAGGACAACAGGTGTTGTCTATCACAGCAGCTGATTAGAGTGACAAAAGACCGGACGGACCCCCTGCGGAGTGATATGAAACATTCGCTTTAGCCACTGACTTGTATACAAGCCAGTGGCTTTAGCAGTGAACGTCTTGTTGCCATTGACAGCGGTAGCCAGGACAACGGGTGCTGTCTATCACAGCAGCTGATTAGAGTCTTGTTGAAAAGTCGCTTTAGCAGTGAAAAGTGTTGTTGCCATTGACAGCGGTCTGTTATAGACCAACCCGTCCGTTATCGAAAAATAACAGACGTCCGAACGTTGGGGAGCCCCGTTGAAATGAATGGAGCATTCGACAGATGACGTCACAACCATATAATAATGATGAATAATGTAGAGAGAGCGCCATTCACTAACTGCTTCTGTTTTTTTTGCCTGTTGCTAGAACGATCAATCTACACAAGACCTCCACATTGTTGGAGGGGAGGACCTTTCTGTCCTCAGAGGGAAGGTAAGGACTGAGAACACTTCTTGTATCCCACATCCAGGGCAACAATGCAGAAGCACATTTAACCCGTTAAGACGCAACGTTATAAATTAGCTGTTACCAGAATGGCAATGAGGAAGTCGTAGTGCATTACTAAAAGGCCTTTGTTATGTCATAGTATTGTAGAACTATGGTAGTTAACTTTTCAATGACTATAACACTGTGCCACTGGAGGTACGGCGTGCATTAAAGGGGTATGCCACTATTTTGGGGCTTAATACAGTTAAAATCGTTGGCTGGGGTTTATAAAGGTGGTAAAGTGTCTTATTTTTCATGTTAAGCATTGTCTTGCCTTAAGACAAGTTAAAAGAGGGAATATGTCGCTAAGCTAGTGAAAGTCTTTACCTTTATAAATCCTGGCCAACGATTTTAACTGTATTAAAGCGATGGTTCGGAGTAGAATCACCCTAATGCCATTTGAACCGTGACACCCATCCACCTTTACACCCGAAGTGTTTTCTGCCGCAGGCTTACATCAACAGAGTTGCCGTGTTATTCGATGTTTATTCCGGTTAGCTTGACTCAAGCGCATATGGATACTGGGCACCGTCTCCAAACTTTCCCCACAAAAATAACATGTCATGACACCAAACTTCTGCAGTAGCACAAATATGGTCTGTACTCACGAAACGAAGCATTTGGAAGTTTGGAAATAGTCCAGGAGTTTATTATTATCAACACAAGCCGAATAGCTTCTCTGCTGCTAAAGCTGCGCCAACGTTACTTCCGTCATCTAAGACAAGCATGTAAGAGTCCTAAACGAAGCTCATAATATGCACAATGAAAAGTGAATTCAGCATCAGTATTGATAACGAAAATCCTTGTCTAATTGATAGTAGGTAAGATTTGAAATATCTTTTAAGTATTGCCTTGAAAATATAAGCCTTAATCACAATTCAATGAAAACTTTTTTAACACTCTCGTCTGGAAGTTTGTTGAAGACTTTTACGGGCTTGTCTCATATGACGGAAGTAACGTTGGCACAGCTTTAGCAGCAGAGAAGCTATTCAGCTTGTGT
Source organism: Engraulis encrasicolus (assembly GCF_034702125.1). Classification (NCBI taxonomy): domain Eukaryota; kingdom Metazoa; phylum Chordata; class Actinopteri; order Clupeiformes; family Engraulidae; genus Engraulis; species Engraulis encrasicolus. The sequence goes on along the minus strand of NC_085872.1, from coordinate 42,126,113 downwards.
TGATAATACTAAACTCCTGGACTATTTCCAAACTTCCAAATGCTTCGTTTCGTGAGTACAGACCATATTTGTGCTACTGCAGAAGTTTGGTGTAATGACATGTTATTTTTGTGGGGAAAGTTTGGAGACGGTGCCCAGTATCCATATGCGCTTGAGTCAAGCTAACCGGAATAAACATCGAATAACACGGCAACTCTGTTGATGTAAGTCTGCGGCAGAAAACACTTCGGGTGTAAAGGTGGATGGGTGTCACGGTTCAAATGGCATTAGGGTGATTCTACTCCGAACCATCGCTTTAAGCCCCAAAATAGTGGCATACCCCTTTAAGGGGCTACACGGTGTATGAAGTAAAGAACATATCCAGTACTTTACAAATATCCATTTGTGTACTTTACAGTAGGCCTATTCATATTCATGCCACATATCACATGTATGTCTCTTGAAGGTCCAGTGTGGATAAATATAATGAAAGGGTTCAGTGAATTTTTTGTGTTAATGTGAAGTCTGTGTTCGCTGATTTATCAGAAAAGGGAAGTCTTGAAATACCGCTTCACAAATTCCAAACGTGGAATGAAGCAATTTGGGGAAATATGTTGACATTTTTATAAATCATGTGTCTTTTTGGAAGCAATGTCTGTATTGCAAATCATTTCATTGCAACATCCCAGATACATTTGGGAATTATATGAATGCTGCATGGATGGCATCATATTCTTGAAGAACATGATCACTTTCAGCCTCTGAAGTGGGAAGTTGGATGCATTGCAATGTTCACACAGTCAAACTTTATTTTTCTAACTGGGTTCACTGAGCTTAGACAAGACCTCCATGTACCACCTTAATAAGTGTCAGGTTTGTTAAAGGTGCACTGTGCAGGAAAGGGTCAAAAAATGTACTGCAACTATGCTGCTCATTGAAATTGGGTTGCCTATTGCCAAATTTGATCTTGTCATGAAAATGTACTAGTAATAAGTAATAAACTAATATTTTCTAGTATGGCCCAAGCACAGTTATTTTGCAGCTAAAAATGTCTATTTCTGGAAATTCAAAATGGCGGACTATGTGGTCCCTCTTTTCATGTATGAAAAGTGCAATTTTCTCAGTCATAATGAATACTTAGAATTTGATGTTGCTGGTAGGTATTCATAAAAAAGGTAACATTCGTGAATGGGTAGCATGAATTCTGGAAATAAGCAACTACAAATCTCACACAGTGCAGCACCTTTAATAAGTGTCAGGTTTGTTAATGTGGCATGCTTGGTGTGTGGCCATTGAGAGGAGTTATACATTAGCTAGAAGTACTCATCCGAATCAAAGGTTTCCCCTGACTGGAGAGGCTTATCATGGCTAATGCCATGGTAATAGGATAACAGTGCTTACCCGTTTGTTCAGTCATTGGTGGCGCTGATGGCTTCATGAGGCTTACCTGTCTGTGCTGAAGTTCCAGAGGGATTTAGCGATCGCGGCAGGCCTTTGTGAACAGCAGACCTGATCCATTAAAGTTATGCCTTATTAGTTTGTGTGCTTTCTGTATTCGCACCAGGGCAGTTGTAATATGGCTCGTATTGTGTCATGTGAGTTGCTGGGAGAGTTTCACAGTCAAGACTTTGTGTGTGATACACCTTGCCCCCCTCCCCTTAACATATTTCATCTGGACCGTAACAATTACCTTGTGACACACACTAGATATTTCTGCTTTTATTTGTAAACAGATAAGAATGTGAGAGGGGTGTATGCTATCTGTGAGACATGTGTATTCCTGGAAGCATTCAAAGAGAGGTAGTAATGACTCTGGTTTGTCAGCCCCTTGGATAGAGATCAGCTGTTGATGTTAAGAACTAGCCCTGTGTGTGTGTGTGTGTGTGTGTGTGTGTGTGTGTGTGTGTGTGTGTGTGTGTGTGTGTGTGTGTGTGTGTGTGTGTGTGTGTGTGTGTGTTACCAAGTTAAAGCCAAGCTAAACAAACATTATGAGGATAACTGCTTCGTTCCATTCCAGGTCTGTCAGGCTGTACAGTATGTTTGCGAGACAGTGAGAGAAATGGGAAGGTGTGGGGTGTGGCTGGGGGGCACTTGAGAGCTCCTTACCAAGTTGCTTTTAGGAGACCTCAGTGTTCCGTCCTGTCAGTCAGACTAATCATTTGTTCACATTTCAGCAGAGCGCAGTACAGTGCTGCTCGAGATTATGTATAGTGGTTGAGTTGTGCTATAGCTGTGCTATTACCGTGCAATTTGGAAATGGATCGCACTCAGTTTTTTCTTTTTTCTTTCTTGTTATTTTCTTTTTATTTATACATTGCAGGGACTCATATGACCACTATCACTATTACCGTGCTATAAAATATGTTGTTTGAATGTTAATATTCCCAAGAAATGTTGTAACTTACCTACCAGTGGTGTCGTGTTAATTGTGCCTCTCTCCTCACCCCCTCCCTTCTCTCTCGCCCCCTACTTGGCCACACTATGAAGAATGTCCTGGTTGTGGAGGTGAGTCACAGGTTTCCTCGTGTGGAGCTGATGGGCATCTGTCATTACTTATTGTTCTCCCAGTTGGAACAGACTCATATGTGAACAGCCTAACGTCAATTTAAAAAGAAAGGCCATTTGTACATTTTTATAATAGACCTTTTTGGATAGCCTAGCAGTGCCCTTTTGGGCAGAGGCATATCTACCGGTCTGTGAGTGGCAATTATTTCAAGGAAAAAAAGAATCAAAATACAGAGAAAAGCAGAGAAAAGCTGTGCTCCCAACAGTAGTAGTTGCACTCTTTTTTGAGATCTTAGGATTTGTTTCCAGACTGGATGCAAAAGCAAATTACTGTCAGTAAGAATATGTCAGTGGGAAAGACAGATGGCAGTTTTCTGACCCTATAATAGAGAATAGACGCTTTGAATTGCCATAATCACAATGACCTCTTTTCGGTTCTTTGGTTAGGCTCGTGCTGATCCTCATTAGTGTTTTGCCTTTCTGTAAGTTCCATATCTGAGTACTGAATATTTTTTAGATCACTGAATGTTGCCTGGTCCAGCTGCTTCTTAGCCAATCTATATACATTTCCTGTCTGAAAACGTCAACTTGTATTGCACTCATTCATCCTAATTACTGTAGGCAGGAATTAGGGCATCATATTAATCATCTGTTCATAGTGTAAAAACACCCAAGGCAATCATTGTGTCTGAATGTGCAATAAACACAGAATATCAGAACCCCCATGAATTAAGTTCTAAAATGCAGTATTATTGAAATAAGCTGTACGGCACAAAACAGGAAAGGGCTCAGAGAGATACTGAATGTGAAAATGACTCATCTGGTTGGTACCCGGAACAAAAAAAAAAGACGTGCGCACATTAAAAGTGTGCTGAGCATTAAAGTCATTGACACCAAATAGTTTTCCCTGGCAGCTGACAAAGGAGGATTTCTGGTGACAAAAGAGCTATAGCAGGGCCATGGCACCACACCTCTGGGAAGCACATACCTCTCCTGGGTCAGGCCAGGATCTGGCACACCCAGGTCACTCGGTTCCAGCCTGTACTGTAGTGCTGTATGGTGGGGAAGGTTGAGCTGCTGTGCTCATGATTCATGACTGTTCATGTGTAAACACACACACACATACATACACACACGCACGCACGCACGCACACGTGCACACACACGCACGCACACACACACACACGCACGCACGCACGCACGCACGCACGCACGCACGCACGCACGCACGCACGCACGCACGCACGCACACACACACACACACACACACACACACACACACACACACACACACACCCAAAGGTGAGAAATACAATCAGAGACATTTACAGTATATACTTCAACCCCTGGTGTTTTACTGTTGACCTCTCAGCTCCATCTGGGAGAGCAGGAAATATGAAATGTCATTTGGTGTTTTGTGTGTTTTAAAGCCAATCTAGTTGTCTTATGTAGGCTTTTGATGGCATTTAACCTTTTGTGTATAGGGTATAGTGGATACTGGAAAAACCATGAAGGCTCTGTTGAGCCATGTTGAAGCCTTCAAGCCAAAAATGATCAAAGTGGCTGGGTGAGTCCTCAAGCAAGAACAGTAAGAGATTACAGGACATTACTGTGTGATGTGATGTACGAGTTGTGGAAGTCACTGAGTCACTTCACCCATTCTGTCTAGACTAGTGTGTGTGTGTGTGTGTGTGTGTGTGTGTGTGTGTGTGTGTGTGTGTGTGTGTGTGTGTGTGTGTGTGTGTGCACGTGCGTGCACGTATGTGTGTGTGTGTGTTTGGGGGCTGGATTGAGGTGGATGGAAATTGTGAGATGTTTATTATGTATATGTTTTGAATCCTTTCCTTTCTGAAAACGTGTTTTTTATTTTAATTTAGGCTACTAGTGAAGAGAGTTCCAAGTGGGTCAGGGTGCCAACCAGACTGTAAGTATGCAATGCTGTATGTCTTTGATTTGCTGATAAGTGTATGAAAAATGACGATGGCCCCTCCTAAACCATATGCTCTGTTCCTGATGTTTCCCCCCAGATGTGGGCTTTGAGATATCCAATCGATTTGTGGTTGGATACGCCTTGGACTACAATGAGTACTTCAGGGATCTTAATGTAAGTTTGTGATGTTGTATAAACGCTTTTACTTTTAACCAATTTGTCATATTTAAATAATACTGTAAATTACTGATCCAAAAGTTGTTTACATTACTGTTTTTATTCATTTCTATTACTTACGTTCCCATTTCCCCTTGGAGGTTTTTAGTTTTACACGTTAACAAGCATTAGCACACAGAAAATGGAGCTACATAGATCTTCAGCTATTCAAGGAGAATTCCCGCCATTGAAAAGCTCATTTTTCACTCGCGCATCTGTTATGAAGTCAAATGATATCCAGTGCAGCTAACCCCCCAGGACCCCAAATGCAATTACCTAGTGCTCTTGGTATCTCACGCTCTCAAACATCCTACACATGGCCCTCCGCTGTGGTAAGTATGGTCTAGGCAAACAGCACTAGAGTTAGAGGAGATGGCTATTAGCAATATTTGTTTGGAGTAGGAACACGGCATTTAGTAAATGGACCTGCTTTTTCAAACACAATCCAGAGGAAGGGATATTATGTGGTGGGTGTACAAAATGTAATTCATCACACTTTGGGGGAAAAATGGGGTTTCTTTTTTTAGTTGTTTTGTGGTTTAGACCTGGGGAAGAACCATTGGGGACAGCATTTGTGGTCAGGTTTCACAGTGAAGTGTCGGAAGGTGGCAGTGTTTGTGTTGGTCTTCCTGCGAGGAACAGATGGGCTTCGGTTCAGCTGTGTGCCGCATGCTTTAGTCTTCAAGAGACTAGAGTGCTTTCTCTCTTAACCACTCCCCTTGTCCTCTTCCTCCAAGTCTCCCGTCTTGTCTGCATTATTGTCATTGTTTGTGTTGCCACATGACCATGCTCTTCATCTCTTGCTTTCTTTTGATTATACTGTTATCAAGGCATCCAGAGAACTCTCTCCTCAGTCAGCAAAACATAGCTTGCTGTAGCACAGTCCAGCCTGATCTCCAAAAATTCCGTGCTCCTGGACACGGATATTAAGGACACGAAATCCGTGTCCAGGAGCACGGATTTTGCCAAAATTCCGTGCTCCTGGACACGGAATTGTTTTCCGTGCTCCTGGACACGGAATTGTTTTCTGTGATGGGCACACGGAAGTGCTTTCTATAGGCTATTACCACAGCACTGTGTTAACTCTATCATTAGAAAATACATACCAAATGCTAATCCTAAACAAAATAATGCTATAGCAATTTAAGTCGTGCCCTGACCAAAACATTCCCTAATCTTAACCTGTCATTAAAGACATATTTTTGAGAAATACCTTTTCCAGCTGGTTGCTAGGCTATCAAACTCATATAATGAATGAAAGGAAACTAGCTGTGCCCAGACCAAAACAATCTCTAACCCTAACCTGTCAGTAAGAAATGTTTTTTTTTTTAATTTGAAATTAGAAAAATCCTGAGAAAACACAAGACTGTGGAAATAGCCTATAGAAAGCACTTCAAACAATTCCGTGTCCAGGAGCACGGAAAACAATTCCGTGTCCAGGAGCACGGAATTTTGGCAAAATCCGTGCTCCTGGACACGGATTTTGTGTCCTTAACATCCGTGTCCAGGAGTACGGAATTTTTGGAGATCATGTTGCACAGTCCCATAACAGATAACATGGCTGTTTCCACTGATACTTGGAACCAGATGCATATCAACTGTAATTGCAATGAAATATGGCTCTTGTTTTTTTTTACCCTCTGCCTCTGCAGCACATTTGTGTGATCAGCGAGAGTGGGAAGCAGAAGTATAAAGTCTGACGACATTCCCTACACTACCCTCTAGACCCAGCCTCCACCAGCTACACTTCTCCAGATTCCCAATAGTGTAGGAGACTGCTGACTGGAAGACACGCACAGAACGCCAAGTTTCACAGTATTTCACAGTCAGATTTTAGTTGTGATTGTGTGCCTGTATTTTGACCAAGAAAAACATGTCTGATTGGTGCAGGTTCATCATAGGTACACTGAAGAATATGTCTGGGTATAGGTTTGTTATTTGTCATGGTACAACATAACTGAAATATTTTCTGTGGTAGTTTGTCATTCCTGAGGTGTAACCATGTAGTATGTTTGCCCATGCCATTATGCCCTGTGTCATAAGGGTCATTGTTATCATTCCTACTGTACATGATCTAATCTTGTGCTTGAATCATGTTTTTAAAACTAACCTGTAACTCTAAGGTAGTAAGTCACTGGCATATAGAAAGTATGGCTGTTCATATGAATATGACATCCTCAAACCGCTATTCTTCAGTTCAGGAGCATAGGATAGGCCTAAATGTTTTTGTAACCTTGTGTAGTTCATGTTACAGTGTACAGAAGCATTGCCAGCTGTGTCACTTGTTTACTTTATAATTTATCCTTTGAATGACCCCATGTTGTTTATTCTCTGAATAGGAAACATTTAACATACACTGTACCATACATTGCTCTATTGTCAAGATGATTTGAATAGCTGAAACGCATAATAAACACATTAAAACTGACTTTATTAGTTTCCTGTTTACAACTGCAATGTGGGAATTAGTGGGGTGGGGGTACTTTGTATACATACATGCTTAAACTTCTCTTTCTTTTGGTAGTGCCTTTATAAAGATATTGGTTGATTTATAAAATATCTTAAAAAATTATACAAAAGCCTACTCATGTTATTTAAACATATTAGATAGTATTACTAGGAAAGTTACATTAACAAAGAAATTAGTAATGAAAATGAAAATATTTTCATAGAAGCCTGCACAAGGAAAAATTGTCTCAGATTTAACGGAAGTAAGACGTTCTTTGAAAGATGATAAAATCTTGGGTTGGGGTGTGGGGGCTGAGCTTACAGGCACCATTGGGAAAAGGGGCTGTTGCGAACAATCAGGACCGCTCCATACACCTGACACTTGACTCTAACGTTTGCACAGCAGGGCAGGCTTTCAGTGTGCAAAGAAAAACAAACCAAGCTGTGGCCTGTTTGCTCCATCAGTTGTTTAAATTTGGAGCTCGTGTTTAAAGTAGAAGCCTTTTCACAGACTTTGTTTGAAATGGTGCTCAACTCACTTTTGTGCGTTAAATTGTGTTTTAATGAGAAATGCTTTTGAATTTGGAGACTGTTCAAAACTCTTATGTGGGTTTGATTTTTACTTGACTGTTGAGTATGTATTATGGCAGCCAATTGCAAATGTAGTTTGAATAATGATCAAACACACAGTATGTATATTTTTTTAAATCTTGCACACACCATTCAACTATTTTCCCATATAAATATATAGTAAAAATAGAGGAACTAGGTATCTCTGAACAAACGGGAGGACTTAATGCTTCCTGGCTGTCTGCAATTTATTTGTAATTTCTTGGTCTGCAGTGTCCAGCGAAGCCTGCAGCTGACATGTCCACTGCATTGGCCGCTCCCAAGAGAGGGTTTCATGCGCACTAGGCGGCATTCCCAGCGAGACAGTGCGCAGAGGAACTCCCTGGGTAGGGCTGCATTGTGAAAGTCCCTGGTCAGGATGACCCTGGAACAAAGGCCACCCAATCCCAGCAACAGGTGGCCTCCTCTCCCCTCGAATGAAAGGAACATTTGTTTGGGCCCCCTGATGAAACTGAACACTTTTTAAAAAAGAAGTGTGTGTGTGTGTGTGTGTGTGTGTGTGTGTGTGTGTGTGTGTGTGTGTGTGTGTGTGTCTGTGTCTGTGTCTGTGTCTGTGTCTGTGTCTGTGTCTGTGTCTCTGTTTGTCTGTGTCTTTGTCTGTCTGACGGTTTGTTTGTCTGTCTGAAAATTCAAGATGGAATATTTTTCTGAAACAAAACAGGAGTGAAAATAATGTTTCATCTTAGTTGTTCATCATCCGTGGTCTAGGAAACCCTCCACATGAATCCACCAGACAGAGCAAATTAAACAAGATATTGTCTGGTATAATTCATGGACGAAAAACAACTGATGATCAATGCCAGACCCATCCAGTGTACATTGAACAACAGTGAACGTTAATTAGGCCATCATACGCCTCGGAAACAGACAGGGGAGGCTCTGTCCTGGCTATTTCAGACAGTAAGCATAGCATTCGGCCCACGGGTGGTTGCTCTTGGGGGGGCGAACTGCAAACAGACATTCCACAGCACTGCCAACCGCATGCCAAACTCTCCCCGACCCTGCTTTGAACTAAGGTGGCATGTGACTAGTAATCCAGCCAAACAGTTGCTGGATGTGATGAGGGCAGACTATGAGTTACAATCAGTTGCAACAATAATGTGTAAGTAGTATGTTGTTACACTTGAGGATCATTTTAGGCAGAGGGCCATGAAACCATTACAGATCCTCAAGTGTAACAACATGCTACCTACACATTATTGTTATCCAAATGTTGCTTTTAAAAAAATGGGCCTAATAGGCCTAATTGTTGTGGGTAACTTGTGGGTCCATAGGCTACACCAGACTATGCAGGAAAAAGAGGAGAATTTACATCAATCTAAGTAAATTGTGAAACAGCATCTTGCAAAACGCTTGAACAAAGTCCAAAAAGTAAAATAAATATATAAATAAAACATTCGACTGTCATTTTATTGACATTTAATGCCAATCCCATAATCAATAATGAAAAGATGGTTACATGTTTACATCACACTCAAAAATACTCTAATGGCTCTAGAGAAAATAGGCTGAGAAGATGCCTTAATAGTTAAAAGATAGACTATCAAAGCATTAGATCTGCTATGAAGTATATCCGTGTCCTATTTGAATTGCATACTTGTATTATTGTTTGCCCAAATGTGTACTTTCATCGTATCCAGTCCATACATACTTTGCAAATTTACTATAAAAACTGTATTTGCAAAAACACTTTCAATTGGCTACTTTTTAAACTTGGGAAGTTAGGCACATCCTGATTGGTCGAGAGGGCCGCTTGTGAGAATGAGGGTGGTGTTTCCAAGGATTTTGTGTTCCTGCAGCACAATTCCAACAGTGCGCGGCGCATGTATTTCAAGATGGATCGGGGATTTAGGAAAACTTTTGCATCGTAGAAAATGGTCAGAAAGCCTCTACAGAGCCAAAGCACCAGAGGATACTCAATTTATTGACAAGTTTATCACATAATTGAAGACTTTTTATAGTTTTCAATGGGCGTTTACCACTTTGCCACGGTGCTTTATTCCCAACAGGTAGGAGCAAGCAACCATTGTAAAGCTACCCAGGCATTTTTGTTGTGCTAGGTCGCTGCTACGCCAAGTTCTGAATGCTTCTAATGTATATTTCAAAAGTTTTAAAAGATTATCTCTTTTCTGCTTCAGCTTTCTTTCGATTTGGTGTATAATTTGATTAAGTCGTAATCTTTGTTGAGAAACAATAAACTGTAAAGCATCAGACAACGAAAAGAACGGGGAAATAAGTGAACCGATAGCTAGGTGGTGGCTAACAAGCCTTTTGGCTTACTAGTCCATGAGTTTTAACCCGCACCCTTTTCTCCATAGCCAATGTGCTGATGGTCTGTACAAAACATTTTGTTGTATCGGTTACGTTCGACTCCTACATCTTATTTTCTAACAAACAACCTGTCAGCTGTCGCGAGATAACTTGAGCGATCTCACATCCATCACAATAATACACGCTAACACAACTACAGCTTTAGAAGTTTTTCACCGGTCGTAGTTTCAGCTAACTAGCTTGTTTGCTAACGCTGCGCTCCGAGCGTGGCTGTGGAACACATAAGCCCGAGAACAACAGGGTGATCTCTCACGGTGCTCACCAAAGCATGTGACACTTTGGGATAAACGTCGCATTTTAGAGACTTCAATCAGTGTGGCTTGGTTATGTTTACGAAAATCAAATATCAGGTAGAACTAGGCAATGGCAAACTCCCCACCCTAATTTAAGACTTAATCTGTAAAACGCAAAAATGTCCAGAGTTTGGACTTCTATCGTGTCTAGCAAGTAAAACAGATACAACAGCTGTTTTGTCTTTGTAGAGGAAAGCCTGTCTGACAAGTATGTTATAACTCCGTGGCAGTTAACATTTACTTTTAATAAGTTCAGTTGGCTTGGGTGATGATGATTATTAGCTATGGTCAATCAACCAAATAGCCAACCTAAACAATCCAAATGGTACAGGTTTCACTGATAGTTTCTGGTGTGGTCGACAAATTAAAGTACATAGCCTAGGTGGAAAACTCAGCTTGATTGTGTTTTCGTGTATTTGAACCCAGATCTTGTTCGACGAGGATATGAAGAATGAACACGGAGTGGATTAGATTCGCCTGAAAAGGAACAAACCGGGATATAAAAAGTTCTCTCTCGGATATCACCTCAATGTGGTCAGCAGACAACAGTCGCCCTTTTTGCGAAGTTATATGATGGCGACACATCGGATGAGTCCGAGTGAGGAGGATGATGATGCAACTCTATCGGCCAGGCTGCCCATTGGCGAGGTAAGACTTGTTGATGTTATTCTTTCCATATCGCCATTTCTGGCGAGTTGTTAACAGTTGGTTATAGGAACAATGTAGTGTGTGCAGAACGAAACCCGTCTCCCCAATCCTATCACGTACATGGTCTATTGGGAAATTTCTCCTAGGATCACTCACTTCTGCGCCCTGCAGCGGAAAAAGGTCCACGTCAACTCTGGTGTGCCATACTCCCCCTTTTTCGTTGAGTTCACAAAACTGCTATAACTGTAGACCTACCACACTGGTTTCCCACGCATGAGTAGTTACTGGCGAGACGGTAAACAGTTCTTGGACTGTAATTTTGGAAGGCCCGCATGATTGGTGAGTGATGTAATCAGAATTTATGGTATGTATTTTAGTATGCACAGTGTCCTTACCTTGCATGGATCTTTATTTACAATGGATGGAAGAAGCACACGTCTTTTTTCCAGCATTCTTGTTTCAGCTCATGTACTTAAAAACTGATGCCTATGCTTATGCTTGCCAGAATTTCAAAGGCAAGCACATTAAAATGTCATTCTTTGAATGGTAGAGGTTGTCCAAGCAAAGTATTGACACAACAGCTGTGTGTACACTCAGCCTGTACATGGGTTCTAATTTTTTGTTTCCCCCTGACTGCGCAAAACGAACGGCGCACAACTCAACATCCAATTGTTAGAAACCGCTGTCGGTCAGAAAATTAGCTCACGTGGTTGGCTGCCAGTGTCTTGCCCCTCCTCACAATATCGTGTTTACAAACACTGTGAACCCATGTATTGTCATCTCTAGAATATTTTTTTTGCTTGGGTTTTTTCAACATTTCTTTCACCAGCAATGTCCATGCAAGCACATCCCTGCAATTATTCCTGTAGGCTCAGATAGACATGTGTGATGTGCTTGTGGTGTGAGTGGTCCATGATACCTATGTGTCACTACACTGTTACAGCTGGACGACCAGCCCTAAGTTTGCATTTTTTTTGGACAACTTGCTGTCTGAATGAAGACCTTTTGTGTAAATCTCCTCTCTCTACATTGGCCCTGGGTAGAAGAAGTTCACCTATTTATAGGGTCTGCATATTTCTCTCCTCATCCCCCACCAGGGCTACAACCCCTCTAATCTAATATATTGCCCTGCTTCTGTTTTCCTTCCTCCGACGAATCTTGTCTGAGGGACGGATGTCTTCTCTGCTCTGTGATCATAACAGCCACGCAGAGCAGCCTTAATTAATTAATCACAAACGAAGGGTATTGTCAAGGTTTTTGGACAGAAGACAAAGCGTGATGAGGGACTCGCACTGGGCAACTGATGGTGTAACATCCAAGAATGGGAAAATAAGTCTGTTGTCTGCTGGGAAACCGCTGGTCACCCATTTTCATCCGCAATATTTCTTTTTTTTTTAAACTGCCGTACTTCCTTGTGGTCCTGATGTGGAAGCAAATGTCTGGCATGGTTTGTTGTGGTCAACAACTTGTAGTAAGAGTCATGAAATTCAAGAAGTTGAGAAAATGGACTTATTTCTAATGCTTCTAATAATAATTCTAAAGGCACTGTTGTGATTTGGTGCAGTTTTGTCATGAACAAAATGATCACATCATTTGTAAAGGTGGAAAAGAAATTGTTTCCTTCTTGCCACTCTAACCCTCAGTTGTGTAAACATCTACATATGCAAAGAATGTGCTCAAGCAGTAATTGCAAACTCTTGTTTTGGTTAATATGAAAGGGTAGCTAAAAACACTGGATGCATGCATCCAGTCAGTTGACTCTCTTCAAACGGTACCATGCCACAGGTCTTAGGACGCCTTTTGGTGACGTCACTTCAGGAAACGTGCATATCACAACACAGATGATAATTATTGTGTATTGCTAATCCAATTAATTTTTGTGCAGTTGTTCTTTGATAACTCTATGTGCAACGCCATTCACACTGAAGAGAGAACGTGAATTCCCAACTACAGTGTTCTGTGCTCCACTCTTGTTGTATGCCAGGCTGCATCTAGTATCTTATATCGTTCCCTTTATAGTCCAATACCACTGGGGTATTTATACCACTGTTTTTTTGTCCAAGCATTCACCATCAGTCAGTCACATGTGGTTGAAGAAGCATCTTTTTGTTTGGTATGGTGAATGGTAAGACCTCTGCCTGGCCCACCCTGGTACTGGACCCTGGCTCCCGTCCCTCTCCGCCTCCTCGCAGTGTCAGCCAAGTCTTCAGGACAGCTATTGGGAGTGTAAACAATTTGGCCCAAACTTCTGTCTGTTGTGTCTTTTGAAATGGACTCGGAGGTTTGTAGAAATGAACGGATACGTGGTTGGTGACGGTTGTGTGATTGACCAAGGCAAGGGGTGTAAGTTGCATGTTTTTGGGAAGGTTGACGACTTCTGACAACGTGACTCGTGTTGCTGGATGTAAGTGCATGGGGTCAACTAACTGGCATCAAATCTGCGGTCTTGGCTGTCTCTCGGCCCACCAGGTCTGTTTGCACTAGTTTCTGAGTCTCTACTGGTTCACTTTTATGTGATTTATGAAAGATGTCTGACAGTTTTTCCTCGCCTCAGCCTCTAAGCTTATTTCAAAACACTTTCCTTCACACTTGCTGGCTGGATCGCTTTCATTCAAAAAGCTAGACTTTCAGGCAGTAGCTTTGTGTTTTGACTATGTAAATGTGCTATTGATGGATTGTCTTTCACTATCATTTATCATTTCAATAAGACAATTGTGTGTTGTTTTTGGTAGGTGTCGTTGCCTAGTAGTCAGTGATGGTTTTAAAGTGTTTTTTCCCTAAGCTGTGAGCGTGGGTCCCTGGGTTTGTTATCGCTGCTGTAGTTTGGCACCTCATTCATGTTGGGCTGCAGCTGAGAGGAACAGGAAGGCCGTAACACAGTGCTTATTGTCGAGTGTGCATGATCTGGTGACAAAGTTATGTCAAGTCAGCTTTAAATTAGTGTTGGGCCAATGGATTCTCCCCACCCTCTTTTAAATCGAGCTGTTACATTGCCAAGGTGATGTTCAAGCGTCTCTCCTCTGTCAGTTTTGTTCCCCTCCACATTCATTGTTTACCAAGTAGGAGACCTGATGGCTGTAGGATAACTTAAAGCCTCCTCTGCGTTTTAGATGGCTCTACCTGTCAATCAAATCATGCTTGTACTATTTATCAACACCCAATTGTTATTTCCTTAGTGACTTGGGGTAAGAAAACAGATTCTCTGTGCCATTTGTCAAATTCCCCAGCAGATTAACTATTTCAGTATGCATTCTTATTCTTACTGAGTCTGAAGTCACCTTGATTCCTGTAAACTGAAGACCAAGAAATAAAATGAGAATCTATTTGAAACACGGAAGCAGAGCAAAAGCCAACAAAATGTATTCCTTATCCTGCAGAAATCTAAAAAGAAAAAAAAGGACTTAACGTTACGTCATTCTTGGGATGGTCATGACAAAAAGCATGAGTGTAGTTACTGGTGATTGGGGAGCATTTTTCAGTCTGTTCAGCTGTCTCAATTGCTATTTTGCTATAAACGGCATTGAAACCTTTCTTTGTGATTTTACCAATAAGATTTTTGACACCTTTCAAGTCCTAACTAGGTTACAGTTTGTATCAGCACTGTTCTCTCGCTGGTGGTGTCTGGTTTGCTCTTATCTCACAGCCACTTCATGGCATTACTGAGCGTGTTCATTTTCACCCTTTCAATGAAAATAAGCAAAACTGAATGTTACCATTTTGCTGTACTGTATAGCATTTATTGTTGCAGTTTATTGAGTGCAACAAAAAAAAGTTTGATCCATAAAATATAAACATTAATTCTGTGTATTTCTGTAGAGGTAACTATGCACCGTAATTCAGGAAGGGCTAGGTTAAAAGGAAAGTTATTTGAATTGTCCTCTCACCCTGTGTGGCTCTACTACAAACTAAAATGTCTGTTGGACCCTCACTAAAGAAACAAAAACATTGTGTCTTACAGCAGTGAACCTAACTGCTAGTGTAACTTGTGCCTTGTGATTGTCGAAATGCTGGATAAATACAGAAACTGTGTGATCACTGTTTCTGTTTATTGTGAATTGCTAGCCATATGCCCCTTTGTGTTTATTTTTTCTCAGGGTTCATGCCATGAGGTTATGAGGTTTGACGTTTGGACAGATTACTAGGCTAAAGTTAGTAACACCTTCATTTTCTGAGGAAATGGTTACATGCCGTACAGGAAGCAGTGAAATCATTTATCAAAGGAAAAGTTTCCCCACAGTTGCAAGTTTGAGGTTTTCAATACATCATCGGAATTGTGTTAACCTGCTTGCCATTTGGTTCATATAAACTTGGTGAGTTTTTTTTCATAACTCGATGTGTCTACAATCCTGTAAGAATGATAAGCTGGTGCCATCAGCTTAGTTAGGCGCACAGATTCACTGTGTGTTGATTTTGCCTCATGAAATGTCCTCCGAGCCGGGCCCACAGACGAGCTGGGTTCCCATTTGTCAAAGGAACGTGCTGATGCTCCATCTTGGGTACCATTGAAAACCTCCAACCCAAGCCCTTTGTTTCCACTGCCTCACCTGTGACCTCTCCACACAGGCCGCTTTGATGGCCACCACACCTCTCCACCAGCTGACGCTTTATGCACCCTTGGTGTTTAAAGCCTCTCTGGCTTACTGTTTGGACACGGGGAAAGAACTAGATGTTCTATGCCCGCCGAGATGTTGTGGCACTGCACTGGCAACTCACTAGCCCGCTAGCCTGCTGAACGTAATTGTAGGAGAACGTTTATATATTTTTCTTTCCTTTTCCTTGTAGTTTTGCTGTCAGGTTTACAAAGTTAGGCGCTGCGCTGGGTTACTGTCACTTAACCCTTGAATGGCTAAATTTATGTGGACTGCATTATCTTGTGTGTTGTGTCTGCCTTGATTGTGGTCATAAAAAGGTGTTTTCCACAGTGTTGATTAAGGGTCGACCGATATATCGGCCGGCCGATATATCGGGCCGATATTAGCGTTGTTCAGGTGTATCGGCATCGGCCGATACACATGGCCGATACGGCCGATACGCACCCAGCGTCATTTACAAGAGTCTTTCATGCAGATTATGCACAATTTTGTTTATTTATTATTATTTTTATTTTTTTTACACAACTAAAGACTATTAAGAGTCTGTCATGCACATTTTTGTTTATTTATTGTTATTACTATTATTTTACATTTTTTTGTTACTTGTTCTTAACGTCAGTTCAGTCACTTGAAATATTTATTATTTTATGTTATTCAGGTTTTATAAAAGCACCAAGACACTTTATTTTTGTATTACTTGGTTGTTCATTGTTCATTGTTTTTTACTTAAAGTTCTACCTCAATTTGATTATGTTAAATAAATGGCTATTTATTTTTAACTTGAGACCTGGAATATTTGTCATTTTTTAAACTTTTTTTTTTAACCCATATCGGTATCGGAAATCGGGTATCGGAAATCGGGTATCGGCCATGGGCCATGGGGAAAAAATCGGTATCGCATCGGCCATCAAAAAACCTGTATCGGTCGACCCCTAGTGTTGATGCTGTTGCGTCTGTGCGGCATTGTTGTTCAAGCTCAGGAATGGTGTTTTTGAACATGGCGTTCCTCCATTGCATGCTGGCCTTTTGGGGGCCATAAGCAAGTTATATTCTAAAAACGATAAAATGTGATTCAGCTAGAGCATAATGTATACCACATACTTTCCATTCCACACAAGCAGATACAGTCTAGCCACTACTAGGCTACCAGTCATCTGTTATCTGTTAAATGGTAAACAATCATCAAAGAGTTTAACAGTTGAAGTTGTGGCCTTCAGAGATTAAATCCGATGCTGCTCTCAAATTTCATTTTATCATAGCGTATCATATAAATGGACATTGGCTGCTGCATTTGTCTTTTTTTCTAGATTTTACACAGTTTGTGTGTGTCCTATTCAAGGCAGTTTACATGGGTATTCCTTCAGTGCGTCATCTGGTAGACCTTTTTTTTGTTGCTAAATTATGGCTTGGCCTAGTTGTGCAGTTGGACGTTTGCAGCACGTGTCTGTACTTAGGCTAAATAGTGAGGATGGTTGCAAGTTGCAGTCCAGTGACTGATTTATGCCCAGTGCCGGGCTGGATCAACTTCTTGTTTTGGACAGTTTTGATGCCAAGTGCAGCCATGTAGGAAATTAATTTGATCCAAATATGTGAACACCACGTGCTTCGAATTAGAGCCTGGGGTTTAGAATGAATGGGAAATAGAATTTTCTGTGTAAACTTAGCAATGTGTATGTTGTCCTATTTGGAAAGTGGCAGCAAATGTAATAGAAAGATGTGGAGTAGAATAGATGTGTGGCCAAAAAATAATCTGTTGAAGGAGATGAGCATGGTCTTGACCTCAGTCTTTGAAAGAATAAGCAATTGAATTGTAGCTTTTCTCCTCTGCACAGCTCTCCCTGATGCTTGCTGGCCAGACCTTGTTAAAGGCTCTGTCTAGTATTTCCCATGGCCCAGCAGCTGCCTATCCAGGAATCTTGTGATTAACCCAGGCAGAGCAGCAGAGATGGGGAAAATGGATCCTCAATTTAATAGAGAAGGTCAATTGGCTCCAGCCAGCCTCCAGTCTCTCCTACAGAGAACATTCTGGAAGTGTTTTTTGCGGATGGCAGGGACTGAGAACTCCCTTTGTTTCTCCTCACGAAAGGCCCACACGTTTCTATGTCGAGCACACTACTGGATTATGAAATCGCATACTAAAAGTCGGCATGCTGGATGAATTAATGAACTGTCTGTTTTTAATGTTTGAAATGGCTTTCTCAGGACAATTAATCCACCTCTAGAGAAGTTAGCTGTCATAAGAAGTTTAAGTGGAGGACACGTATTTCCTTGGCCAACTGCCCTGACGTCATCCAAAGCTCGAGTTTCTCTCATGCCTTCTTGATGCTGGCCAGGTGTGTAGGTTTCAGATTCCATCGTCAGTTATGCGCATGTTATTGAGAGCACTGCACGTATGAGACTAACTTGGTTGGTGTTGGTGGCATCCCATGTCTGTGTAATATAGCGTTTTTCAGGCTTGCGCAACATTCCAGTAGGACGGCACAGGCGCCATGTAATTGAGTCAGCTCTCCTGAAAAATTCCTCGGTAACTACCACAGGAGTAAAGATGAAACGTTTCTGTTGTCTGTTTTTGTGTGGTCTGACGTTGAATATGTGCTTAAACAATCACAAGCAGCATTGCTAGCATCTGAATATGGGTATTTGGTAGTCTACTATTGGTAGGTTGGTAAAGGTGCATAATAGCAGTTGACGTTCAAAGCTAACAAATGTGCCCACCATATTATTCCAGTCAGGTTGCCAGTCCTTGTTCAGTTGCTGACGAATCATAAATTCTGTAGTGGGGTGTGGAGTACACTGTAACAGTCCATCGTAGTAATTGGCGAACAGTGCTGGACTTGCAGGTCTGTGAAAATGTGTGGCGATGGCTTTGTGGTGGAGTGTAGAATGTGCTGGTCAATGGAGACGTGGTGGAAAAAGTTTTCTAAAATGAGGTGCTATTCATGTCAAGGCTCTGGCCCCAGTCTCCCCTCCCTTGTCAGCCGATGAGATCAGCCTCTCCACAGTGCATGTCATGTGGCTGACCAGAGTCGCACAAGTGCTGGGACTGGTAGGCAGAATGACCAGGAAAAACACCACATTGTTCATGTGTAAGTACTAGTACTAGCAAAAACTGCAGGCCTAGTGAACACAAATACAGGCTAGGCTATACTTCATGCATTTCTAAGTAGCCTTAACTTTTTGTTTTTGTTTACATTTGTTGTCCTCCCCGCCCTGAGGATGTTGTCTATTTAATCCATACACAAAAAAAGTGAATCCTGGTATTTTAAAGTTGCGGAATCGTCCTGAACATTTGGAATATGCCATTGCGGTGGATGTGTTTCTTTCTATACTTGCCCCGACACTGTGAACTGCTAGACATCTGCCTCATTAACTGCAGGCGTTCACAGAGCAGTGCTGGGTTTGATCAGTCTGTGGCTCAGAATTCGACAGTCATCAGCTATTTCGAGGTGGCTACAGCGCCAGAGTACTGAAGTGCGTCTTTGTTTTTTACACACCATCGTCATGTCATGGACTTCTCTAACGGTAGCCATGACTTAACCCCATCTGGCTCTAAATTAGGCCTGACTTGCAGCCCAGAATATATTTTGTGGTCTCCACCAGGACAACTGGTTTTATCAGCTGTTGGTGGGTTAAATTGAAAGGAATGGCAAGAGCTCCTAATTGACTTGTGTAAGGAAGGGAGTGTAAGGAATGTGACCAGGCTGCATGAAAGTCCTTGTGCACAACCCTTCAGCTGTCCAGGTGCAGGTGTAAGGCAGGAAAACGTGATCAATATGAAAAGTTAATTAAACACCGCACACTGGATACTGTTCTTTTTTCCTCTCTATCTTTGGAGGTAAAGAGGAAAAGTTTAATGAACTTTTCATATTGAATGTGACCAGGCCTCTCAACCATATGGCTGTTAACCCTGTTTAGGTAGCATGGTAGATTAGGTCCTGATGATGATCTCACACACAGTGGATATTTACATTCCACTGGGAGATTTTCTTTCTGTAGACCAACATTAAGCGTAAGACTTGTACACAGTCAGGTCTCTCCTGTCATTAAGGTAGAATATTACGTATTTTTAAGTGAATTACTGAAATTTAAGATATCCGTTCACAAATACATTTTTTTTCAGTCCAGTTACTACCACCATCACTTCAAAGTATTCTGATTAACTTGGACATATTTTTTTCTATACATGTAACAAGGACATCGACATTTTGAAAATACTGAAAGGGGACTGGATTTGTGGCTCTACCGTCCTTCGCCATTTTCTTTATAGATGTATTACTGGTCCGTGATCCGTTGTGTGAACCACCTGTTGTGGCTAGTGGCATGCAGGTGTTTACCTATTCTGGCCACAAACCATTCCTGCATAAATTCTACTTTTAATTTTTATGAGTTTGTGACCCAGATAACTTATCTAGAGTGTGCTGTATGAAAGTGGGGATTTGTCTGTTTTTCTTCCTTGTTCTCAGTCAACTCGGGTCTGAGTGTGTGTGGCAGTGCGCTTTGTGTTTTTCTTTTGAGTGGTGGGTTGGACTAAGGTGAGCTCTGAGCAGTGTGTCTGCTTTGCATGAGTGCCTCAGGGGAGTTTGTTTTGCAAACACTGTCTGGTGTTGGGGAGTTCAGGGAGACTGGGAAAACGCATTTACACACACAGACACACAGACACACAGACACACAGACACACAGACACACTGACACACAGACACACAGACACACTGACACACTGACACACAGACACACACACAGACACACACACAGACACACACACAGACACAGACACACACACAGACACACACACAGACACACACACAGACACACACACAGACACACACACAGACACACACACAGACACACACACAGACACACACACACACACACACACACACACACAGACAAGGCTATGCTCACCCTTTTTCCAATTTACTCAGACACACACATACTATCCACACTTGTTTCATAATCATAGATGCAGGTTAAAGCATCACCTTTGTGGCCACGTTTACAGATAATAACACAGACCGTTTCCTTAACTGCCAAGTCCTTTGCTGTGCAGTGTTTTATAGGCCACATTTAAAAATTGCTACCTGTGGAGAGACTTGGTTGGGTGGTCAGGCTATAAAAAGACCACATTGTAAATACGCAGCCCAGCTTAAAAGAACGGCGACTAAAATCTTTCATCATCTTACTTTTTAAATAACGACTATGCAGGGTGTGGTTTAAGAGGGAGGGGTAGTGATTGTCCATTCTGGATGGCTGTCTGTCCCTCTGTTTTTGTGTTTTCCAAAGGAAATGTCTTCATTTTGACTCTTCCCCCATGTCTGGCTTTGCGACTGCGTTTTTAATAAAAATGTAATAAAGTTTCTTCCTGTCTGTGGAGTTCCGCTCCTGACTTCTCTGGGTGTTACAAGACAGAGGCTGCTACTGTATGTATACAGGCAACTGCCCCTTTCACCTTGTGTCATCAGAACAAGTCAGATCTCCCTTTTTAATATCTAGCAAGCAGTATTGATCACGAGTGAAACTCCTTAACAACCGGTGTTGTGATCAGGTTTTCGTGAGCAGGTTTGAATTTAAATGTTTTTCAGCCTGACCACATTTGTTTTCACCACTTTTTGTGTGAACATAACGTACAGATTGTAGAATGAAACCTTATTTTATGATTCTGGTACGGCATGAGCAGTTAAGATTTTTGTTCAACCGTAAAGAAAAATGTTTTTGCCCATCATGCGAAATAAATAAAGAAACAATACATGATTTACCTCACAGGAATTGGTCATCGACCATTCATTAAGCTAATAGTTAAATGACGTTAGTCCATTAGAATAGACAGAGCACTAACATAAAATCTATTATTTATAGGATATTGATGGGACAATAGGTCTAAATTGATAGGATAATGAGGAAGGTTATGTCTCATTGATGAATCCCTAGTGGACTACTACTGCGTCTTCCTCTCCTCTCCTCAGCTAAATGGTTTTATGGCTTGATGAATCAGAATCACTTGATTGGTGCTAAATGTTTTAAAAGCCCTGCTTTTCATCTTTCAAATCCCTTGGTGCAGAACAGTGATGACATTCACTGGTTACACAATCGTCCTCATCTTATGAGGTGGGCTGAAGAAAACATATGGAACTGAAATAAGTGTCTTGGTCACATACATGCACACACACCCACACACACACACACACACACACACACACACACACACACACACACACACACACACACACACACAGACACACACTCTTGTCTGTTTGAATAAGGCGGTCAGGTTTATACAGGTGAGCAGTATCCTCTTCGTACATCTCAAGTAGGCAATAGCCAGTAGTTTCATATGAGTGGCTCTGTGGAACAGTTTCTAGATTACAGGAGGATACTGGATATGGTATATTGCATGTCCCTGTGTACTGTTCATCTCACTCTGCTTGTATCTCAATCTTGTATCTTCACTTCATCTATCTCTTGCTTTCAACATTCACCTCCCCCCGCCAGCTCCTATAAGTTACTCTTTATACTTGACTTCATTCCAACACACACACACACAGACACACACACACACAGACACACACACACACAGACACACACACACACAGAGCTAAGCATGTTGCCAAACATGCTGATGCACGACATTCGTCTCGTTGCCTGGCATTTCAGCGTCGTCTTAGACGCACTCAACCTGCCCCAGAGTTCAATTCAGAAACCGCTTTTGCTTTCCGCCCTTTGTTGTTCCAAAATCAAAACCATTGCTTTTTCAAACTTCACAGCTTTCCGTATGCAAAATATTCTGTCCAGATTTCCACCGGCCTGCTGTGTTGAGGCTATTTCCCTAAGCAGATAAAGCCTGGTTTTCTGTTCCCGCGATAAGAACGGGGAAGGAGTGCGAGGGCCGGCTGCTGCCACGGTCCAGAGTCTAGTCGTGATTCATGGGCTCACACCTTAAAGAATGCCCCTATTGTCAGGCTGGCGACTTGGACTGATTAGGGCGTTGGGAGTTTACTTTGAATTGTGTGTGTTTTGTGTGTGTCGTAGCATGCGTGTGTGCACAATTTGTATTTGATCATGACATGGCTTTTTAACCTGCCTGAAAGACATACGTTGTCGCTAAAAGAAAGAGAAGGTTATGTAACCTAGCTAGGCTTGGTAGCTTTGCATAGGCTTTCAAACAAATCTTCTGGTCATGGTGTAATTGAGCACTGTGGGGCAGTGCAGGTTGGACCGTGGGATACTCTTCCCTTCTCTCAGACGTGTCCACCAGCCAGTGTAGACAGACAGTGTTGACTTTCAAACAGCTGGACCTTTCCATTATGTGGAGGCCATTGGAGAGCCTTCATTACATTTTAGCTCGATGATTGCAAGCATGTGTGGGCTATGATTTATCCCAGAGTCCATTTATCCCGGTCTCCAACCTGTCACCATGGGCTCTTCTAAAGTATATATGTGCCATGCCGAAGCATGTGAGGACGGCACACACTGGGCATCCAGAGCCAGAGGTGGCATTTTGGGAGGAGGAATCATTTTAGGGAGCCGTGCGGGGGGAGAGGAGGAGAGAGGGGGGAGAGGTGTTGGCCAGGAATTTATTAGCCGGGGTCTGTCACCACCATGCCGTTAAGTGCAGCAGTGGTAACGGCAAACCTGCCCGGCACGCGTGTGTTTAGGATGGGCCAGCAGCAGTAGTGCACTCGTTTACTCTGGTGTGTGTGCGTGTGCGTGTGCGTGTGTGTGTGTGGTAGCCTGTTGCCACGCCGGATGTTGGCCTACAGCAGGACCAGCCACGCTCCGATACCAAAGATAAGGTGTTTGATCTGTGTAGATCTCGCATGGCCAATTTGAGCTCCACTTAAACGCCACTGATGGGCAACTTCGGCGTTTCCTTAAGTGTTTCCCTTTTAGTGTTGTTTCTTACTGTTTATTGTTCTGTTTTTTCTTTTTCGTTATGGGTTTCCTATGGCACAGCTGGGCTGCATTTCTGCTTCATTTCAGCTGCGTTTTAAGGGTGACCACACTTGGTAAAAGAACGGCCATCACTCCTCGTTGTCTGCCCCCACAGCCATTAAATAGTCTGTCCAGTTTAATAAAGTTTCAGCAAAATGGAACCGATGAATGAGTGGCCACTGAGGGGCCCTTTATTACTCTGCTTGTTATGCTGGGAGTGCTTTGGGCCTAGCACGCTGTTAAAAGGCCTGCCTGCCACTTTGAGGCCTGCATTAATCAGACTGCCTAGGTTTCGGTGAAACGGGGTGTTTCTGCAAAAGACCGTGCTCCTCTCTAACCACAAATTCTGGAGGTGGCTTTATAATGACTAGCCTACCCTAGCACCCGACTCGCAGCATGTCAGGGTTTTTACGGGATCCCGGCTATTCTAAGCCTGAACACCATCCAGAGTCTTTTGGAGTGGGACTGGGACACCACACCAGTGCCATAAAAGTCGGGTTTAACTAGTACTGGCGAGTCATTCACCAGAGCTGATCTGGTGGAGCGCAGCCTAAACATGGCCAAACTGTGCAAGGTTGTAGTATTGCAATCATGACACACTCCAGGCAACAAGCACAGTAAGTGGGTCATGCGTAACGCCGACTGAAACTGGTTTTACAAGTCCACAGAATATCTAATAAGCCAGCTCACCTCACGTTGAGGACCTCATGTTAGTCTGCATGAAGTGGTTGTGTGTGTTGTTGTTGTGCTAAGATCCCTGCGTCACTAAATCGAGTAGGTTCCTTTGCATGAACAAACCTATAGGAATTTGAATCGGTTGAGCAAAACAAAGATGCTTTTCATCAGTGGTAGTGTAGCAAGAAAAGTAGCATGATGCAGAAAAAGGAAGCTGTACATTACAGCTTTCTGGTCTGAGTTCTAAACAGGGAAAGGGAAAGGCCCTGGCTAAGTGACCACATCTGTTTACAGGCAGGCCTACGTTAGGTTTTGAGCTGGTGCAAAATGATTCCTCTGCAATAACTTACTTCAGAGTCCTACTGCCTTGTCTTCCTCAAACCTCTGATATACTTTTATGGGAAGAGGTTGGGCTATGCAAGGCTTTTTAGAAAGCACAGCAAATTATCTGTTATGTATCAAAACCTGCAATAAAATGCAAATAAAACCTGCTCTTTTTGTTCCTCCTTGGGGGCTAGGCAGGCACACAGGCTACCAGTTAAACTCAGACCTGTTTTGACTTGCAGCAACCACGGCAGGCTTGTGGCTTCTCGGCAGGAAATCATACTCTCTCCAGCTTTGCAACCTCAAACTCCCAAAAGTAGAACTAGTGGATTAGCTAGGATTTTGGTCACTGAGCGCACAACTTTTACCGGCACTCAGAACATTCCTCGCGTATTCTACAGGTGCCGAGACCCAGAAATAAGGACGGTGTCGGTGAGGGCCTAGTCTTCCGGAGTGAAAGTTTCTTCACGCTTGGGGGACACCAAGAGCAGAAGAGAGGAAGAGAAAGAGATCAAGAGCGAGAAAGGGAGGAGAAAAAAAAGCAAGTGCTCCTCTGACTACGAGCAGGGATTTGAGGTTTGGCCGTGTTGGTCTGGGTGTGAGCCGCTGTGTAGGTGTGAGGCTATAAATACTCTGTAAACAGAGCCATGTGTGCTGCCGCGTGCGCCCTGGGCCAGAGAGCAGGGCCTCAGGCCTGTTCACTTCCCAAGGACCCCAGCACCGGGGGGGCAGATGACCAAGGGCTTATGGGGGGTCACCAGGTGGGTCTGTGGGCAAACCCGCATAGCAGCTGAGTGGAATGGACCCGGGGCGTGATGTTGAAAACGCAGTCAGATTACGGCGTCAAGTCTCACAGTTCAAACAGGCTGCTCATATGAAGTTTTCACAAGGTGTGGGGGTGCACTCATGAAGTTGACTGAAATGTGGAGGCGGTGTAAATCTGCCAAGACATGGCGTTTCAGATGAGGTTTGTTTTAAAGGCAACATGGATTTTTCGTTCATTTTTCAAATGTATCATTTTAAATATTTTTGGGGGCTTTTTATTGCCTTTCTTTGACTGGACAGTGAAGGTAGTGACAGGAAGTGAGTGGGCAGTGAGAGATGGGGAAGGGTCGGCAAAAGACAGAGGCCGGGAGTCGAACCCGGGTCGGCCGCATATCAAACGAGCGCCCTACCATTCGTGCCACGGTAGGGCCCAAATGTATAATTTTACCTCAGATCAAGCGTCTGCCAGCGGCCTTTCCCAGAGGATTTCACGCTTGGATTGTGTGAAGGATTTTGTCACCCACATATGAAGACAAAATAATGTGTTGTATTGAAGACCTGCCTAAAAGCCCAGCTAATGCCATTTTTTACAAAGCATGCATAGATGCTCTCTCATCATAATAATCCCTCTCGTCTTAAATCAAAAGGTGCTAATTGATTGTTTAGCATGAAACCTTTCGAGCTAATCGCTCCTCATCAGTCTGATGAAGAGTGATTAGCTCGAAAGCGTTCACTTGAAATAAAAAAAATCTATGGGAGCAGTGTGCGGACATTCATCTTTTTGTTCATGGTTTTGACTTTTTTTATCCTGCACCTGCGTCTTGGATGTGCACACCACAACTTTACTTGTTTAGCATGAAGCCCATTAACGCCTCCTCTCCCCCTCCTTTCTGCCCCTGCAGGATGGAGGAGTGGATCACGCCGACTCCATGGGTAGCCTGTTCCTGGCGGAGGAGGAGCCCTTCTCCTGGCCGGGCCCCAAGACCCTGTGCCTCCGACGCACCGCCCAGGGCTTCGGCTTCACCCTGCGCCACTTCATCGTGTACCCGCCCGAGTCGGCGGTGCATTCCTCCCTCAAGGTGAGGGAACACGCGCGCATGCTCGTGCGCGCGCACACACACACACACGCACACACACACACATTACCTGTCTTGCACCCCACTGACATAATCATGCCAAACCCCTGTGCACAAGTGCACATCATACTCACTCTCTCGCTTGCTCGCTAGCGGGCATTCTCTCTCTCTCTCTCTCTCTCTCTCTCTCTCTCTCTCTCTCTCTCTCTCTCTCTCTCTCTCTCTCTCTCTCTCTCTATCGCTTTTTCTCTATCTATCTCTCTCTCTATATATATATATATCGCTCTTTCTCTCTCTCTCGCTCGCTCTCTCTCTCGCTCTCTCTCTCTCTCACTCTCTCTCTCTCTCACACGCACACACGGCCTGCCTTGCACCCCACAAACACAGTCACGCCCAAACCCCCATGTATAAGCGTGTGCCGCACACACACACCACCATGTACACTTACAGCCTGCCTTGCACCCAATCCTGCCCCTGAGCTCTCGGTGCTTGAACCTCGTAAACTGTAAAGTCAGAGTCATGAAGTGAGGTTGAGCACTCTCTTAAAGTGTCACGCCATGTTTGGAATGCAGGAGTGATAGTGGCTCAGAGAGCACCAGCTCTTCAAAAGATTGGTTTTAGGGGAAGAATGCAGGTATCCCCGTGTTACCCATGGATGATATCAAAAAAGATCCCGAATGGCCAGATATCTTGCTGACGCATGCAGCCTAGGCAACAAGAATCCACACTGTCTGTTATGATGCACCTCAATCGTTTGTAGATGCATGAAGTAGGCTTTAGTGCTTCCAAGTAGGCTAGCTCCCAAACGTTATAAAGAGGTGCATGCCAATGTTTTTGTTTTTGCATTGTTTAAAGGGAAAAGTTTCATCGTAAATGTACAGTTATGAAAGAGAAGCTAAGTACCCCCTGGCAGAATGTGTCTCAGGTTTAACAGGCACCGTTGCTTAGGGCTGCTCGATTATGAGAAAAATCAATATCACGATTATTTCTGTCAATATTGATATCACAATTTTTTTAGATGATATTTCTTTTACAGACAAATAATGTTGCTAAACAATTCACAATCTTCCCTGCCCTTCAGCACTGTGAGTGGTGAGCCATAGAGAAACACACAGTGGTGCTCTGCATGAGTGTTGGGTAGCAAATCTGCTCTCTGCTCACAATAGCTCTATTGGATGGGAATGGATTGTGCTCAGCATGATCTATCTTTTGGCAGTATAGACAAACTATAAAAAATATTGTTTCAATCAATATTATGAAATTTGATATTGTTTGACAGCAATATGGATATCACGATATAAATTCGATATCTTGTGCAGCCCTACTGTTGCTGAATGTTAAATGCTGAATGTTGCATTCTCTTTGCTCTCACTTGTTCCTAACTAGTTTACTGCCTGTGTACAGATGTTAACTGTATTCTTTTTCTGTTTTCCCTACATAGGATGAAGACCATAGCCACAGGGGTAAGCTGTCCAACTACCTTTCACATCACATGCTAGTACACCACTGCTTCCCATCATAATGACCCCCTATCAGTTAAATGATGCACAAGAAGTCAGGGTCTTAGTACTCCAATGCCACAAGTGTTCGTGAGTAGTCATGATTCTAATGGCATTTAATGAACTGGCTTTATAGCTCGACAAAACTATAAGCAGACTGCAAGGAGGTCATGTGGTCAGCTTACATATCTCTGTACTTTTTCATTCAGGCATTGCATGTTGAAGCAAAGAAAGGAAGAGGACCCTAATAGCTTTATTTTTCCTCTCAAAAGTGATTTTCTAGCTCATAATTGAACAAAAGGGCTTAAAGACTATGATAATTGTTTCTCTGGAAGTCACTGCAGCTAATACCCCTCATCCTGTATGGAGTGAGGTGGCCTGACTCCCCCTGCTTTGCCGTCTCAGTGTTTGTGTATTTTTCTCCAACTGTTTAGTCTACTCAAGCTATTGTTGACAGTAGTGTTTGTTTTGCAACGCCACCCCCCCAGTCTTGAGCACTGCACAGCCACAGGCAGCGGAAAGAGGACATATCTGTGTTCAGATGACTGAATGCTGTGCAATGAGAGATGTATGTATCTGTTTTTGCGTATTCAAACCTGTATTGAGCTTAACTCTTCAGGTGGAATGTTGTATGTGGAATGTGGCACCGGTATCGGATACAACCCGTCGGCTTCTCGAATAAAGTTTCTTAGTGATGACTGATGAACATGTCGAGATGAGGACATGTTGTTCTGTGATCAATGTGTTTCTAAGTAAGGAATGTGAATAAAGCATGGAGTTTGTGCTGAATGACAAGCCCTAATAACGTCTGATAGAGTAAGCTTAGACCACTGGACAGTGCTCAGCACTTAAGCAGGATGGCAGAGGATACTGGGTCAGTGATTTTGTGAGTGCCTTTGTAAATTCCCTGAGCCTTCTCTAGGGAAACCACAGATAAAGGTACTCATTGACTCCTTGAAATCGAGGAGAGAAAAAAACATCCTTTGCTACAGAACGGTTTGTCCTGACCTGGTGGTTGTTTGGGGTCACAGCATGCAACACGTGTACTAGACCAGTGTTTCCCAACCAGGGGTACGTGTACCACTAGGGGTACGCGAGCACACTGCAGGGGGTACTTGGAAATATGTAATGTTAACAAATGTATGGAACTTAGTTTCATTGAGATGGAGAAAGCGACATAGAACTTGACTGGGGGGTACTCCTGGCACACCGAAAATGCTTAGGGGGTACACAAGACAAAAAAGGTTGGGAAACACTGTACTAGACTACACATTGGTAAAAATGAGTCTCTTCCTGGAATGATTAAATGCCCATACTGTACGTATGACATAACCCTCTCATTTAGACTTGGGGAATCACTGTGATGATTGGTGGGTTGCTGTGACCCTGCAAGTGTTGTCACTCAGGCCAGAGATCTTGGCCAGGGAGCTCAGCGTAACTGCAAACCAAAAGCATTGCTAGCATTGGATGACCAAGTGCTCAGTGACCCTCCACTCCAAGGTTGTGACAAGGTTTGGCTTAGTTTCAGTAGGAAAATGCCAACCCTATCCAATATTATAACTTATCTGCTTGAGGGGAGAAAAACCTCACCTACTAACATCTAAAAGTGGAAATGACAAGACCAAGAGGATAGTTAATGGTGGTGAGACCAGCTCACTGGTTGGGCGGTGGTCCGTGGCATATGAGAGGGGGGGGGAAGTCCATGAGGCGTGCAAGGCCTCTGCTGCTGGTGCCCCTCGCGTCCTCTGTGATTTAGCTGACGGAGGGAAACCCTGGATGGGGTGAATGCAGGGGAATCCCTTTGTCTCCCACAGCAGGCTACGTGTGCCTCTCAAAGCAAAATGGAGTCACCCGTGTAACCAAAAGGGGGTCGCTGGCAGGGTTGCCAGATGAGGCTGATGATTTCCAGTCCAAAAAATGCTCAAAACCCGCCTGGAAGCACTAAGTCTCGCCCAATTCTATTGATTTCTATGGCTAAATATTGGGCAGTTTTTCCCTGCTTAATGCCATTTTTACCCGCAGACGGCCATCCTAAGCAGCGCAGTTGGGTGGGAAACCGCAGAATCTGGCAACACTGGTGGCTGGCTGCTGTTTCAAACACTCTGTCTCCAGGGCTGAGCTGCTTCACCCTGTGGCTAAAAGAGTGTGTACATTGGCTAGTGTCAGGGATGGGATGAGGGTGGGGGGGAGGTGACTTACAGGTGACTTACCTTTGGGCATGGATGTGTGCACACAACACAGCTCACAGCTGCAGCAGCTCTCATTGTATGAGGAGGGAGCCCTCTGCTGTTGAAATGGCATAAAGTCAGTTTGTCAGCCGCAGTCAGCATCAGAGTGGATTGATGTGCTCTGCTGCCGAGCTGATATGTCTGTCGGACTGCTTTGAACTTAAGTTTTAACAGGTCAGCTTGTTATGTTGGCATGCTGCGTTATATTTTTGTGGCAGCATTTCAGCTCATTGGAACTTGTTGTTTTGTTGGTCATCTCTTGGAGTAGGACTTTATTATGAACTAAGGAATGAAATTCACTGAATAAAACAGAATGACATCCCAGAGTTGTCATATTTCCATATTTGCAAGACATATAGTTAAGTTGTAAGTTCATAATAAAAAGTTTACACTCTCCTGTAGTTTTCATTAACATAAGGCTAAAGAATTCAGTGTGACCTTGACTGCAGAAAAAAAGTAATCCTCATCAAAAGTGTAGCCTCGATTGGTACGCCAATCAATGATAGAGGGAGCAATATGTTCAGCACATTTACTCAGTTTTAGTCCTTTAGATGTGTGAATTGGGTACATTGTTTGCTTTTTCCTAACCAAAAGTTTTAGTTGACAGTTTTGATTAACAGATTTTGTGATACCTAATTTCTATAACCGTCATCATAAAAATGATTACGGTGAACCTAAAGAGGCAGTGGCTTCTCTGTGGCCCTGAGTATGTGTGTCTGAGGAAGGGTCATCAGCTCAGGGAGGTGCTGTGATGGATCATGATGCATGCTGTAGTAGTAGTACTCATCTCTTATGTAATGGAAAGACTGAATGCAACCAGGAACCGTGTGTAGCTTACTCGTGCGTCTCACACTGTGTATGTGATGAGTCCTCCTCTGATGTATTTCTATGAACTGGAGGTGTAATGCTCTGTAGGCCTTGTGACCTTTGGAGGATGAGTAATGGATCTCAAATGTGGTTCTGAATAACATAAGCCTGTGCCTTCACGTCTGCTGCAGTGTTCTTTCCTCTTTTTTTGCTCCACGACTTTCCCTTCAGTATGTTGTTCATACTGCAGTAGGCAACTCTGCAGTTTGCAACAAACGCCTACCTACGTTCAGACACCTTTCTTGCTGTCTAGCGTCACACACACACACACACACACACACACACACACACACACACACACACACACACACACACACACACACACACACACACACACACACACACACACACACACACACACACACACACGCACACACACACACACACACCATGCTTCAGCCCGGGTAGCTACTCAGCATAGCCTATCGTCATACACTTTAACACACTACACCACAACAGAAACAGTGTTTCCCAATCTCCTACTCCCATGGTTTCTCAGACAGAGAAATGAGTTACTCACCAGTCATACACCACAGTCAGCATTATTGTGAATTTCTGTGCCTTTACACACGCACACACACACGCGCACACACACGCACACACACACGCACACACACACACACACACACACACACACACACACACACACACACACACACACACACACACACACACACACACACACACACACACACACACACACACACACACACACACTCAGGATGGAACCTCTCATGTAGACAGCTGCTAGGATACTGTGGCAGCGTAAGCAAACGGTTCTGCTTGATGCCAAACCCCATTCATGCTGCACACCTCAGGAAGCCAAGCTGGCAGGAGAAGAATGTCTCTCGAAACTGTTAATTACCCCTGCCCGTATTCATGAGGGGTTCTCGGCTCACTGTGCAACTCATTAAAAATACAAAAACCAACAAACAAAAACATTCAGAAAACGCAGTATTCAGTAACGACTCTCGGGTTCACCTCCCCCATCCCCCATCCCCCACTCGCTTTCTCTTGTCTCGTTTTGCTGTTACAGTTCTCTGTTTTCTTTCTTTTAGATTCCCTGTGTTCCTTTTCACACCACAAATCTAAAGAGTCAATTCAAAGGTCTGTCAGGTGTCCCTGTATTCAGGCGATTGTTCCTCAGTCCCTTGGGATGCAGAGCATGTTTGAACATCTCTTCAGAGTTGAACCGATGGTAGACACATTTGCATGTCCACTCTAAGTAGGATGTTTATAAAAGAGAAGTCACTTGACTGGTTTGAAATTGGTATTTCTTAACTGAAACGAACAATGTTATGTAGACTTTCGGTTAGACTACGCTAAGGGACCATTCTAGTGGCATGTTTTGGGGGGAAAAGGAGTTTATCTACACAGAATATTTGTCACACTTAGCTCATTGCTGTTGCATGTGTGCAAGCCAATGGATCCATGGCAGTGATGTCACTGGGTACGCAAATAAGTCTTGAGAGACACTCTGGAATTTGTGGGAGTGGATTTCATAACTATGCCGTTTCCCCTCTGTGGAATTATGTGTAGAACTCAATGTGCCTGCTGTAGCATTTACCGTTCAATAGTAGGGATGTTTGTGAAAAGGTAAACATAAACAATGAGATGACTGTTTCCCCCCTCCAGTCAGTTGGTTGGGTCACATGACGTCCAAGTTATTTGCCTCAGTGTACTGTGTTGGTGGCTGTTTGTGACACTGCTTCTTTCTGGTTGCCAGGGAGACAGCGGGGCAGGTTGGAGCCCATGGACACGATCTTTGTGAAGCAGGTGAAGGAGGGAGGACCCGCGCACGGAGCCGGCTTATGCACAGGTAACGAGTCAGGGCTGACACACACAGTCCCACACACCCTCGCATCTTTTTTTAATCATTTATTGATCCAGAGGGAAATTTATGATACTCTACTCTACTTTTCTGTTAATCATACACTATTGTCGCCACTCCTAACTGTATACAAACACCAAGTTCAAACAACAATCCCACACACCCTCGCATCTTTTTGTCCTTCAATCATACGCCCATTTCCCCGCTCATCTAGCTGTATACACACAGTCTTGAACACAATCATGTCGAGATGGAGAAAGACACTCAGATTTCCAAAGTCGTTGCTATGGGTTCAGTTTACAGAGTTTCAAAGGGAAGCTGTCTGACTCAGGTGGCTGTCATTGTTCCTCACTGCCCAGATGGCACAGACCTGCTTTTTTAATTTCACTTAACGCAGCGGCTTGTTTTCCCCTGTAGGAGACCGCCTAGTCAAAGTGAATGGAGAGAGTATCATTGGCAAGACATACTCGCAGGTCATAGCCTTAATTCAAAACAGGTAAGAGGCCTCAACGTTTGACACTCCAATATACCTTTGCCTGAATTTGACACTTTGGAGAGGAATTTAAAGATTGTTTTTGTTCTGTTACAGCGAAGCATTCCTGGAACTCTGTGTAATGCCAAAGGATGAGGACATTCTGCAGCTGGTAAGTTTCCAAGAAATGGATTTACAGACCCGATTTTGAAATAAATTTGCAGTTATTGTTATTGCTTTGTCAATGATGAGACCTGAATCGGCGCAACCAAAGAAAATAACAATTGAGGGCAGGATGTGATGCTTCTCTCAGCCAGTCCGTAAACTTGCTGGTTCTGTGGCCTCTCTTCCTAACCCTTGTCAAATACCCTGAGGCCCATTTCATAACTCTCCCTGAGGGGTCTCAGAGACTGCAGTATCCTGCACTTCTCTGGAGTGTTCTAGAACAGTGATTCTCAACCTTTTTTGAACAAACGCCCCCTTGACCGCATGGTAAGCCTTCCAATGCTCCCCTTAGTGTTGAAAAATGAAATGGACTAATGCCCCCCAATGGGAACTAAGCCCCGCCCCCACTCAGCTGCATCCTTCACAATGTCCCCCCTTGGGCTCCTCGACGTCCCCCGGGGGGCTGTAGCGCCCCCGTTGAGAAACACTATTCTAGAACATCTGAAATGTGCGTGCGTGCGTCTGAGAGAAAGATGAAGAGGACCGGGTGCTCTGTGCACCTACCTCACCTCCCCTCACCACCCCCCGTTCTCCTCGCTCCCTTCCCTCCCTCTGCATCCCTGAGCTCTGTATCTGGGGCTCCTAACCAGGCCACTGCAGCCTCATGTCCTTCAGCGCTGCAGCCCAATCACTGCTGACCTCGATATGGGTGTTGCTGGAGAGAGCGCTCCACTCACTTTTCACGCTCGGCAAAAAAAAACCCTCCTTCTCACCCCCGTCTCATGATTTGCATCGTCATTCCTTTCCCAGAAGCAAGCGGTATGTTTCAGCAAGCCTTTTGCTGATGCCTCACACACAATGTCTTTTTGTTGCCTCGCAGTCACTCAGAAAAGTGTGGCCCCTGTTTCGTTTGCAGGAATGTGGTTTCACTTCTTTATTTTTCTGTAAGGGCATCTCCGCACTGTATCTTCATTAGTAGATAATCCTGATAAATGACTGCTGTCCTAAAGCGCTGCTCAAAATGTACTGCATGCTAATGCACTGCACGCTCTGAAAACATGGGTATTTAGGGAGGTGTAGAGAATAAACCGAAATGTGACTAAGGAAAAAAAAGATATCAGTCATAACAGCTGAAAAAAATCCAAAAGGTGCTGTAACAATATTGTGCAACCTACAACTCCCCGCTATGCTGAGAAGATACACCTTCCCGCCTTGCTGTAGTGGAGTGTAGTGCAGTGTAATGAAGGCCATAGTTTCTTTCAAAAAATGAGATAGCTGCTTCTAGCGGCTCAGGACTGAGCTGTGCACTGCTTTCAGACCTGTGAGTTGTGTTATGCCCGTGGCGGACCGTCTCGGCTGGGAGGGATAGTGCCAGCTGGAGCCTGGCATATGGGCCTGGGGGACTGGGTCAGGCCTCGCATCTCTTGCCCTGCTTGGCCCTCTGTGCGGTGGGCAGGCCCCAGGCTCCAGAGCTGAAGCCCGGATGCGCCCAGATTTGGGTCCCTTCAGCATATGAATATGCCATCGCCTATTTTTAACTCGCACTCTTCAAACTGCCTCTCTTAGGACATGATACTTCAGGAATTCATTGCTTTGGCCTTTCATGAAGTTCTAGCGCAGTATATAAGATGTGTAGTATCCTGCCACATCAGAAGACTGGTGTGGTATGTTGTTAATGCTGTGTACATGACTTTAATGCGATACAAGTCCTCGCAGGTTTGGGGTCTGGTTTTCCAAACACTCTGTCCTCTCTTTTTCACACTGTATATCAAGCAGATTTGGGGAACATTGGTGAAGCAAAGTTTGGCATCTGCTTGTGTTAAGGTTGAAGTATAAGCTACTCCTCACAAGAATTACGGGTGTTACCTGTATGTCCCTCTTGTCTTTGTGTAGTCAGGCCCCTTTTGTCTGGTGGCTCCTGAGATCCATCAAGTTATACAATTAGAAATTATGTTGTTCCCTTTGGCAAATGCTGGATGCCAACATTAAAGAGGCATCCCAGCTGTATTTTAACTAGCAGCAGTCTTTCAGTTTCAACAGAATGCAGTGTGCATGGTCTGTATTGGCTAATGCACGGCGTTGTGCCCACATCAACACACATGACAAGTAGGCCTGTAACGATACAACCAACTCAGGATTCGATTCGTATCACGATTTTTGAACCACGGTTCAATTAAAAAAAGTGTGATGAAAATGTCTGACTTAGCAGTATACAATGCATACAGTCTTCAAGAGCAATTTAGCAAAGGTAAGGAAATCAAAACCAGAAGGGGGAAAGCATCCTATATCCGATTATTCTCATTATGTGTTTGCATGTAATAGAAATTGAACAATAGAAGATGTTCTCACTGTGTTGAGTGTAGCCACCTGGCTACGTCCATTACTCTCACCTGATGTGGTTAATAAAAAGGGCGTGTTGCGATTCTGCCTTTTTGAATTGCAAAACCGTGTCAAGGCTGTGCGTCTTCTCGATTCGATACAATATCGTTACAGCCCTACTGGCAAGCCTTTTATGTGTTTCACTTCAGACGGTGTAGGAAGTTCAGCTGCAGATTTACTGTGAGTTTGTCTCACCCACAAGCTTGTGTAATTTCTTCTTATTTACTTTTTGAATAGATAGGCCTGTAAATGCTCCCAATACCTTGTCCTACTTGGTTCTGTCTGTCTCTTAAACGGCCAGCAAACTGTCCCCTCAGGACTCTGATTGACTCCAATAGACCAAGCCTGAACAACAGGTTTCTGCCAGGGAGGGTAGGTTGTCAGCTGGGTTGTAAGGACCTGGGGGTAGTAGTTGCCCCCACAAACGTTCCCTAAATTCTCTATTAATCGGAGAGAAAGAAAAATCTTTGTGACTCAACTTTTTGGTATCCAGCCAACATCCTGCAGTGCTGTTCCTTATGGGGCCACAGCAGGGGAGGGGTAATAGTTCAGTGTTTTAAAAATATTTTTTCTGTCATTGCCATTTCCCCGTTCCACTCATTTGTCTTAGTAGACCTGGGCCCACAGGGCTTTGACAAGCAGCATCTTTAAGATTTAAGCACTGTACATTGTTGCGACCCCTTTTGCTATAGAAATATATGAGCCAGTTTTAAGTCCATCCATATTTAATGCTCCCCATCACTGTCTGCTGTGAACATGGCTGAATGACAGTGCTTTATGTGAGAGGAAAGACATCACTAGGGTTGCATCCCAATATGTGACCTTCAGGGATTAAAGTTTTCCGTCGCTACGACGGAATTCCGTCAACTGGATTTTCGTTTGGACGGATTTCCGTCCGTATAATTTATGTCAATTAATTTACAATTTTTACTTTCCAACTGAACTCAAATCGAGAGCACTCCTGGTCATGAGAAGGGGACGAGAGGTGTGTTTGGTGTAGGCCTACGGATGTAGTTAGGCTACACTCCACCATTGGCGGTGTGATACAACATTCACTCATCAGTAGCCTAGTTTTGGGTCATCCCCTGTTCTTCCGTGTTCCAAAAAAAAGTACACGAGCGGTCAACAATTCTGTGGCAGCGCAACGCGAGAGATTAAAAAAAATAAATAGCCAAAATTGTTGCTGATGGCAGAAAAGAAAATAATTGTAATACAATGTATAAAGTGCAGTGACGTTTCCATATCATTGCACCTGCCGTGGCAGATATTTAGAAAAAAAATGAATAGTTTACTTCGACTGCGTATGATGTCCTTTTCATGAAGGGTTTGCATTGTGACTCTTACTAGCATTATTCATAGCCCCAATGGGACGACTATGGCAGCTAACTAGGATAGCCTACCATGCGTTTCATCCTCAAAGTTTAGCGCGTTTGACTGGCTGCGTGTAGAGCTAGTTGTCTTTTTGACAACGGATAATTCACAGTCTCATCTATAGGGCCTACTCATAGCAGATTAACTTTGTTGTTGCCGATATATATATTCAAGAAATAAGTTAAAAATGGGTTGCATTTGGGTCACGGATTGGATAGGCTATCCCTGGCAGAGCCAATTTATGCCACGTCTTGTTCTGGGAAGCAGTGTTCTGATGGGTGGACTCATGGTCGATAAATGCCGTTTCGACGTTTGTTTCACTTTCAAGGCTGGTTACTGTGTGACGCTATTTCTGCTAACTGGAATAGTGTGCAGCAGCAACAGTTGTGTGTGCGCTTGTTTTTGAGTGGCTCAACGTCTGTGCCCATCTTCTCGGACTATGCGTTTCGTTTGAGTTCAGTTAGCCTATTTGCGCACTGCGCACTCAGGACTGATGGGTGGGTGATTTGCCTTGATTCGAGTGGAAAGCTGCGCGACAAGCTTGGGAAAGTGTGTTACTTTTGTAAACGATAGACGTATGTCTGTGACTGTCGTGTCTGCTGCGTCCTGTCAGCTTGTAGAACACGTGCGCATAGGAAGAATCGGGGACGTTTTTTAAATCAATGGTAAGCGTGTGCTTGGCACCGCACATCGAGAAGCAAAAAAGTAGCCAGTAGTTTTCAAAACGGTAGAACACAGAGGTAGACATACCGCACCCTGTTTGTAAACGTCAACAAGTTATTTGTAACAGGATGAATACCTAAAAAGGCCGAAGGGTGAAAAGCATACAAATAATTAAAGCTAGTTTTCTCCCTCTGATTGCTATGATCAGGGCTTTTTAAATGTCAGAAATACAACTGCAAGCAATGCGCACCAGTGCTTTCACCAGAACAGTGTTTGCCCATTCTAATGTGAAAGACAAAATATAGCCTACTACTACAACAAAAAACCCCATAATGGGATCACTCACTGTATCAACACATTGCAATTCCAAGTCAATAATTCTGTGAGATCAGCTACCATTTTGAAGCAGTATTCATTGTGAATCCATTCTGCATGATGTTGTGAACAATTCATAAACAATGGGTAGAAATAAGAGGAAATAACCAAAACATGCCCCAAATTTCAGTTCAATCTTTGCAGTCTGATATAGTATCCATTATCCCTCCATTCTCGGCCAGTTCTAGTCAATCTGGTGAGCGGCCTAGGCCTGCCCGCCCTCTTTCCTTTTTTTGTATTTAGAAATTGGCATCTGTAAACATAGCATTGTAGGCCTACATCTGATTGAGCACATCTGATCTAGTACCTACAGGTACACTCATACTGAGTCTATATAGGTCTACTGAGTGTATAATGAATATTCATTGTTCATGTGAAGTGTAAAGATTTATGTTGGTTGAAGTTCTGATTTTGTGGCAGTTTTTGGTATTACTGGCGCCCTCAAGACATAGGCCTATTCTGCTCTAGGCGACTGCCCCGTCTGCCTATGCCGCTGGCTCTGGCACCATTCCTTGCATGTATGTTTCGTCATGAGGGCAGAGCCTGGCTACATTGGTTTTCGTAGGGTTACGGAGTGATACTCGATCGGGTGCCTAACCGGTAAAAAAGTTCAGTCAGATTACTTTTTTTTGCTTTAATCCCTGGACCTTGCATCCTCCACTTGTGCTTGTCTCCTCGTCCCGCCTCCTGGCCCCTCCTCCGTGGAGAAAACAATAAAGTTCCCCAGCTGTCAGCCTCGCCACAACAACTTTTTTTTTGTTCAACTTTGTTTTTCATTCACCATCTCAATTGCAAATGAGAAAAAGACTTTGCAATTGAGCTTTTGCAAGATATTGAAATATAATGCTGTTGTCAGTGATGTCATCATGACGAGAAGCAAGTGGAGGAGGCAAGGTCGCATATTAAGATGCACTCCAATTCCCCACAGGTTCCTCTCCTCCTTGACAGTTCTCACTTTTTAACTGTTGTTGCGAGGGATGTTTGTGTACCGCAAGTGGGGCTGGTCAGAGTTTTTAGTGCATGATGCAATTTCATAATTGCTAAAGAAATTTCTGTCTCTCTGTTTCCAGTGTGTGGAAAGCTTTTCACTGTGTTTTGCTGGCCTTGAAGTGAGGTCACTCTCCTCCTTCGTTGTTTGGGTGTTGCCATTGGAGTATACTAGGGTGTAGTAACTTTCGGTCTTTGGATCCTTGACAATGTGTTGCCTTTACACCTCTGTAGTACTACTGTAAGCATCTGATTTATATATTTAGGGTCCATTTCATTATCTAAACTTGCAGCCTCCCTTGGTCTTGTGGACTCGTGATGGCATTGCAAGATGTCATTGACAGTAGAACTTTAATTTAATATCTCACAATAGTACAATCAATAGTTATTTTTGCATTTGCAATCAATGTGGAATGTGTAGAAGTCCCCCAAAAGTTGTTGTGCCCAAGCTGACTATGCCTACCTCCAGGTTTTCGATGCTCCCATGGTTGGAGAGCTGGTTGCAGGAGCAGGGATCTGGACTCTCCACTTTGAATCTCAGCTACGTGTGTGTCACGGCTTGCATTTCTGGGCATTGTATTTGTTGTAGAATTTGGAATGAATTTGGGGTTTTGGGTTTACATTAGGGCTGTAACGATATTGTATCGAACCGAGAAATCGTGATACACAGAGTCACAATACTGTATCGTGATGCAAAGAGGCAGTATCGTGATACGCTCTTTCAAAGTTTTATTACCCATTAGTCCAGAAAACAACCTTATGATTTAATGTGATGGTGTTTCCAAACTTCAGTGGAGATACATTTCAGAAATCGTGGGGCGTATCGAACCGTAGGTCAAAAATCGTGCTACGGACCGAATTGTGAGTTGAGTGTATCGTTACAGCCCTAGTTTACATGAACCAAGGCAAAGCTATTGCACCATTGAAATGGAAGCATCTGTTTCTTTTAGTGATGGAGGTTCATTTGAAATTTGTCTGACTCCATTGATGCACCTCTTCTAGAAATTGCTTTTGAAAAGACTGAAGCCAGGGGCGTGTTGAAGAGGTTAATGCAATTACCTTCTGAAGTCACCAGTGAATGTTTGACATTTTATGAGATGGGTTTGGTGCCTTAAGCCAGGCTCACACTACACGACTACCGGCCCGATTCTCGGCTGAAAAACCCCCTTTCGACAATCAGTGGAATATTACCCCGCTGTGGCATCGCAAGAGTTTGTCGGGAAAGATTTCCTCATCGCGGCCGCCGTTCCAAGATAGAATTTTGCCGGTTCAAAGAGTGGCCGATCACAAATTGTAGATATCAAACACTGATATTTACAACTTGAAATAGAACGTTGGGCATTGCCTTGGTGTTTACGATCAGGGATAACATTCAATCGATCAGGGATAACAATTGCGATTCTCTCTCTTAGGGAGTTGTGTAGTTCGAGCCCGGCTTAAGTACCTTCTGGTTCTGACACGTTGGAGGTGTTGTTGCCAATGTTGAATCTTACCGTCTTGGTCTCTACTTCTTGCATGTTCAAAATCCGAGTCAAAGGAATCAAAAACTCCAAAAGCCAAATTAATCTATTTATTTTCTAAAATTACCAAATAACAAAATGACCACCACTGGTA
The DNA here is from genome assembly GCF_034702125.1 of Engraulis encrasicolus. Taxonomy (NCBI): domain Eukaryota; kingdom Metazoa; phylum Chordata; class Actinopteri; order Clupeiformes; family Engraulidae; genus Engraulis; species Engraulis encrasicolus. The sequence goes on along the minus strand of NC_085872.1, from coordinate 42,085,324 downwards.
ATATCCAGAATACCAGCAATGGCCCATACACAGTAAACACTACAGCTTTCCAGAACTGCAGAGTATGTTGTTGAATCTTACCGTCTTGGTCTCTACTTCTTGCATGTTCAAAATCCGAGTCAAAGGAATCAAAAACTCCAAAAGCCAAATTAATCTATTTATTTTCTAAAATTACCAAATAACAAAATGACCACCACTGGTAATATCCAGAATACCAGCAATGGCCCATACACAGTAAACACTACAGCTTTCCAGAACTGCAGAGTCTACTACATAAAAATGACAATTACAACGAAAGCATTACGGAACGTTCCGGAGATCCTAACCTTCTCTCGCCCTGACCGATAACAAAAATTAGGACCTACTGAATATCCCCTATCTGTTGGTATTTATGGTTTGTGGGTGTATGGGTGTGGTTATGTGTAAGCAATTACGTGATTTGTTAGTTAACCCAGAATATGCCTAATCTGTGTCGATTGTAAGCTGCTGTCTTCATTTCCGGGTGGGCCTTGATTTCATCACTCTAGGTCTTCATGACCTCATCTGTGGACTTCCTGAGTTCTGTAATTTTAATCAAGCAATACACATACAACAGCACATTCTTTTGACATATTTGAGGGTCCTTGGCTCTGAAAAGATTGAAATCCAATGTTAGTCGTTTGCCCATTGTCACCTACTCCTGGCCTCCTAAAAAGGATTAAGTCAAATAGTTTCGCTTCTGAGTGACATCACTGTATCCTGTGCAGAAAGAATGATACGTCAAGGAGTTTGGTATGGACTTCAGACTTATTCAGAAAATAAGCAATCAGTTAATCAAACATCACATGACAGCTTTCAGCTTGTCTTACAACAATGTTTGATGACCTCTGTAGGCTCTCCTAACAAGAATGGGCAATTACTCAACATCCTCATTTCATGATTGTCACATGGGGCCATCACTCAATGGTTTGAGAGTGCCCACCAACAGAGGAAGAAGATACATTCATTTTACTGTTTTTAATCATAACCAAACACAAATGAATACCTGAACAACTTGTTGTAAGCCAATGCATTACATTTCAGGACCTCAGAATCTAGCCTATTTTCCAACAGTCCCTTTCGTGAGGTCATAATTAATATGACCTCATCAAATTTGTTAGACTCTGTAACCAACATGACCACATATCTTTCCTTGGTCAACTTCCCTTGTCCATTTCTGCAACCTAAGTTGCTCGCCTCAGAAACCTAGTGCAAAGAGAATACCACATCATCTGCTCATCACCCAATTTGTAATTACACCAAGACATTATATTAATGTAGAAACGACAGTGAGTTCCATTGCCGAAGGCTGTGGAAAAAATGTAAAGGGTTAGAAATACAAACAAATGAAAACAAATATGTAAAAGACAAATTAAATAATTCATAATAACAATAATAATTATAAAAATCCTCCACTGCTGATCCTCCTGCTATAACAAAACCTAAAATTGAAATTTCTCCATTCAATACCACCAATTTCCGCAACATTGGGACCCCCTTTTCCACTACCAGTTCCTTGAGGTGTTATACGGCAGTTTCTTATTGTTAGGCTACGTTGAATGGTGGCGTCTCCTGTAGGATCCCGTTTCATTATAAAGCATCATCAAATACCACAATGTAAAAGGAAACATGTTAACGTTAGTAGGGTTAGTATTAGTGGTGTTAGTGATAGTAGTGCCCCGCATGCATTAAGCTGCAGGCTTATGCCTTTCCCCATTCTTTGCGCTTCCGCAAGCTTGTTTCAATGTAACCCTGTGCGCCTTTCCCTCAAGGTGAATATTGTGTGTAATTCGCTCAACGTGGTTCGGTATACTGCGCTCAATCGCTTTTGGAAGGAGCCCATTTGAATTCCTCATCTCCTGTCTCGTTGGTTCCTCTTCCATCTGCAACCTGTGTGGAGAAATCTGACACCAAAGTAGTTAGTTTATCGTAATATGGTTTATATTGCAACGTGCGGAATCTTCATGTTCGAACCTAGCGTTGGTCCAGGGCTTACTGTTTGCCTAGTTTCTTACTGACCTCAGCACCATGAGTCAGAGTGTTGACCCAGCTCATAATTGTATGTAGGCCTATACCAACCTTACCAATTTGCTCTTGGGCGTTTGGTCCAAATCCTTATGGGTATGCGTTCCACAATCCACCAATGTGTCCAAGTCCATTGCAACAGTTTTTTTTTTCTTTTTTCAAACCACAGACCTTCTGCCAAAGTTATTTTACCAGCCCGGAGACAACGGTCTCCCATTCATGTCCTCTACCAACCATCAGTGTTTTGGCCGCACGGCCCCCAACCAGTCCATCAGTTATTTCCAAATGGCCACTCGCATCAACGTCTTTTCCGAAGACGCCCTTTCGTGCTCTCTCCAAATCCTTTCCATATTGCACGTTCGCTGTGGAAAAAAAAAAATCCTTGATTTCCGATGTCCTTGTGACTGCTGCCAAATGTTCTTTGTTACCTTTTCCATAGTGAACCCCTGTAAAACCATGGCCTTGTTACCTCATTGCCGCATAAACCGCTTTCAATCTTTACCAACCTCCAACACTCAACAATGTGTTTTTCAAACAACCTTTGTTATCTGTCGTTATTTCCTAGGCTATGTATGTGATGTGTGGTGTACTGCAGTCTTTTCTCAAATCTCGTCTGTCTTAAGTCGAGTCCAGTGTCACGGTCGCACATGTAGGCCTAGGCCTAATATGCCTATCTCCCCCTTTCTTCTGAAATAACACGCCGTGTTGTTTCAGAAGAACCCACAACAATTGTGTAACCAGGTACACCGCGCAGTTAATGTCTGAACGGTAATCGTAAAAAATCTTAATAATAAAAAAAAATAAAAATAAAAACCTCAAAATATCCATAGGTCTAAGGAGTAGGCCTATTCCTGTTGTGACAAACAGAACAAACAATAAAAAAATCATCAGTCAAATCAATGTACAGAGAGTATTGGGAAGGCCATCGTGTTTTTAGCTAATCATGTTTGTTCAGTCAGTATTGTAGGCTATCTTATACAAACTTTTGCGTGGTGTTGGGTAGACTATGTGTAGCTTATAATGCAATGTGTATAATTCAACCCCAGCAGTCACCCCTTCTTGCCCAATGTAGATGTAGGGTAAACAGTCCCACTGATTCCCAATAACTGTCTTAAACACGCCTGTGCGTATGTTTTCATCTTAATCAATGTTACGTGGTAGGGGTCAGATAAAAGGGATATGGGTGTATAAATGGCACCCAAGGGCGTCACTTCTGGTGTGAGTTAAGCAGTAGTGTTACCGAACAAACTTGTCATAGTCTTTCAATTTCTCATAGGCCAGAAGGGGTCCCCCAACCCTTCTCCTTTGTGAGCTCTAGGTCCCAATCCCGTTTGCGTATTGTCCATGGGATAGGCTTGCTCCGGCTCCAGTGTGCGCTTGGTGTGCTTGTGCTTGTTTTTTTCTCTGGTTTCAGCTTTGAAGTAGGTGCAGTGCCCTCCGTGTTGTGTAGGCATTCCACTGGCAGTCTCTCACTCAGTGCCCGGTCCCACTATAAGCAAAACACCCCCATACATGACCCTACCTTGGGCATCGCTACTCCCTGTTCCCCATCCTCTGAATCCCACCACGTTGTCCCTAACCCCTTAATGACATTGGACCAACTTCAGGCTTGGATGAAGAATGTGTGACTGCTGTGTTGTAACATGAGTTGTATCAATTGTGTTTCGATTCCGTCGCTCTTTTGGACTCAGCTAATTGCAACTTAACTAGTTGTGCATGTGCTGTATCAGTGCTTAGTTTCTCTTCCTCGCGTTTTGCACTATACTGTTTCATGTGGTGCTTGAGATGGCGTTCCCAGTATTCTGTAGTACTATAGGGCAAATTTGGATCATTTAACATCGTTTCTCGTACCGGCTTTGGGATTGCTTCTAGAATGGCCATTCTGAACATAGCAGTTTGCAGCTTGTCAGAGCTTGGATGGTTCCGGCTATGTCTGTCCAAAATTCCTTACTTTTTGCTCCATCGGGCACTGGGTGACGTTTACGCATTGCAGTGCCTATGTCAGCTGCGTATAACGCAAATGGGTATGAATCTGGCAAAAGGCTCGTTCTTGCTTCTGTTTCCACTATCTGTAATTCCCACGCGCTTGTTTGTTTACATAACAGTGCGCGCCAATCGCCAATCGTTATCTTTTGTGACATATAGCCTAGCTTTCATCAATTTGGACAACCACGGTGCACCCCTTTCGACGGGTGAAGGCATTTTTTTCCAGGATCGAATTCATGTCAGTAAAACTAAACGGCTTATAGCCTATTCATCCACTCTGTTCTTTTTCTCCACCGGATATATTCCAACTGTCTTGGTTGGGCTGTCGTGAAAAAAAAAAATATCCTTCTCATGTTCGTATTCGACCTTTGCACATGCACTCTCAAAAGTCCAAACAAACACACACACAAACAAACAACTGGCCAGTAGTCACACATTCTTCAGACACATATAGGGCCCATTGACATACAATGGCAGACAAACACAGACCACCTATGTAGTCTACATGTTAGTAAACACAAAGTGCGTATCCTGTGACATTAATTGCTCACAGATTAAACAGATTCCATCTCTTTGTTTCTCCAATGAATGGCCAAGCAACGCTCTCAATATCTCCTCCCACTGTTCCGAAACAGTGATCCACCTCATTTTACCCTTCTCTCGTAATTCTGACTCCAAATTCAATACATTTCCTCCGTACATCCTGCCTTCAGCAGGATGACCACTCATTTCGTACTCGCTAGTACGTTACTCACTTCTCGTAATTCTGACTCCAAATTCAATACATTCCCTCCGTACATCCTGCCTTCAGCAGGATGACCACTCATTTCGTACTCGCTAGTACGTTACTCACTTCTCAAACACTCGCGCAAACACGCTCTCACATACACACGGGTACCCGGTCCACACACTAAGGTTCACAGCTCAGTCCTGATATCAATAATTACCAGAGTGAAACCTAACCAAAAGAAAACAAATCAAAATAATAAAATAATAGGCCTATTCGTTGAACTCCAAGCTCAACAGCGCGCGGATCTCCCTGATGCGTATCAGTAACTACTTTGGGAGGGTCCCAGACCCTCCAGAGGTCCCAGACCTCTCCGATCCAGATCTCACTTACTTCCTGATGAACCCCAGGTTCTCCTCCAGTTGAGATTACTCGACCCCTTCTGTTTTTACCGGATTGAGGAAGCCTCGATGACCGCTATTACCAAATTTACCTTTCAGATATTTAATCTTCAAGGGGGAAACACCGAACTGCCCTCTGACTTCCGATAAAAGCCCCTCACTCTCAACTCGACCAAATTCACAACTGACGACCATCTGGACCGCAAAAAGTTCCGTTCACATTCAACCGTTCTTTCAGGGCAGATATTTCAACAACCTTCTGTCTAACCTCCAAGGTTCTTGTCTAGTTGAGATTCGCAGATCCCAGATCTCTTCGATTTTTAACAGATGGGGAAACCTTGATGTCCGCAATTACTTGTTACATAGTTAGATGGGCTATTTCGAACCCAATCAAACCACGGGGAAGCACCAAACTCCTCTATTACTGTACACCTGATAAAGCCCTCATTCCCAACTTAGACTATGTGCAAACCACAACATGTAATACAGTCAAAGACAATACCAAACAAACAAATAGGCCTAATGATGCTTTCGCTGTCGCCGTCAAATACAAGGAGGCATATGCAACAGAGTAACAACACACAATTTGGAATAGCCAATCGCAGAATTTGATTTAACTGGTTTCTGCTTACCTGGTTTTGTGGCCACGATTTTCGTTGTTGTCACCCGACTGCGATATCCTCCAGGAATGAAAAAAAATGTAAATCCTATTGTGAAAAGTAAAAATTTTCTTCAAAAGAAAAATATATTTTAATTCCTTTTGCTCGAATCACGGAGGACTGTCACCATGTTGTTGAATCTTACCGTCTTGGTCTCTACTTCTTGCATGTTCAAAATCCGAGTCAAAGGAATCAAAAACTCCAAAAGCCAAATTAATCTATTTATTTTCTAAAATTACCAAATAACAAAATGACCACCACTGGTAATATCCAGAATACCAGCAATGGCCCATACACAGTAAACACTACAGCTTTCCAGAACTGCAGAGTCTACTACATAAAAATGACAATTACAACGAAAGCATTACGGAACGTTCCGGAGATCCTAACCTTCTCTCGCCCTGACCGATAACAAAAATTAGGACCTACTGAATATCCCCTATCTGTTGGTATTTATGGTTTGTGGGTGTATGGGTGTGGTTATGTGTAAGCAATTACGTGATTTGTTAGTTAACCCAGAATATGCCTAATCTGTGTCGATTGTAAGCTGCTGTCTTCATTTCCGGGTGGGCCTTGATTTCATCACTCTAGGTCTTCATGACCTCATCTGTGGACTTCCTGAGTTCTGTAATTTTAATCAAGCAATACACATACAACAGCACATTCTTTTGACATATTTGAGGGTCCTTGGCTCTGAAAAGATTGAAATCCAATGTTAGTCGTTTGCCCATTGTCACCTACTCCTGGCCTCCTAAAAAGGATTAAGTCAAATAGTTTCGCTTCTGAGTGACATCACTGTATCCTGTGCAGAAAGAATGATACGTCAAGGAGTTTGGTATGGACTTCAGACTTATTCAGAAAATAAGCAATCAGTTAATCAAACATCACATGACAGCTTTCAGCTTGTCTTACAACAATGTTTGATGACCTCTGTAGGCTCTCCTAACAAGAATGGGCAATTACTCAACATCCTCATTTCATGATTGTCACATGGGGCCATCACTCAATGGTTTGAGAGTGCCCACCAACAGAGGAAGAAGATACATTCATTTTACTGTTTTTAATCATAACCAAATATTGTAAAATTTCCTGCAAACACAAATGAATACCTGAACAACTTGTTGTAAGCCAATGCATTAAATTTCAGGACCTCAGAATCTAGCCTATTTTCCAACACCAAGTACGCCTGTTTCTAAGAGTGAAGCTCTAGATACTGCACCTTGTTCGCAGCCGTGTATTACCAGTGTCAATGAGGGCTTTGAGAGTTTGTGACAGTGGCTGAGATCCAGTTTCTTTTGTACCCCTAGGCAACATGCATGCTCTGAAGTTTGGGTGTCGGACGTCCCGTAACATTGGGCTGAAAGAGGAACAGAGTTGTCTGTGGGTGCATTTTTTCCCCCCTCATTACAGCTGAGTTTCTCTGCTGTGACATGAATAGACTCCTGCCAGTTCTGCCGGGGCCAGTTCTGATCACTGATCGCCAACTTATTTTTGAATTTCCAAGGCAGAACAGATGAAGGGCATCTAGGCTGGGCTGCTGTGGATTATTTATCTTGAAGATCCATCTCGCTTCCTCACTGTCTAAAAATAGTCCTCGTGGTCGCCACATAGAATCATACCTGACCAAGGTTAGCAGCGCAGCCTGCTCTTCACTGTGACATGTTGTGCCGAGGGATGAGCAGCTGGCGCAAATGGACTACCCAGAGGTGTCTGAGGTCATGGACAAGGCCCCTCTGTTTTATTCATGAATGATGTGGCGGGCAGACCTTGGGTGTTCGATCAATGTGGCCAAACCAGCATTGTTGAATCTCCATCCATTTGCTGGCGGGATCAATAGGGGAAATGTCTCTGTGGGCTGCGCCGGACACGGCTCTAAGCCGGGTGCTAATTGACCTCAGGCTCGTTCCTGTCACAAAGAGGGATGGCAGCTGAAATCTAGGCTGCCCAGAGGAAATTAGCTGGAAAAATAGACAGCTGCAGATATATTTATATATTTTAAAAAAAAATCCATCTAAATGGGAATATGACAAGTTTTTCAGCCACTCCCGTTAAAATGGCCTTGTGGAAATGTGCAGTTCAATGCACACAAGGTTTTCATGATCATGATTTTCCTCTTGCTGTAAATGGCAACACCTGGTTTCTCTGCTCCCCTTGCTTGCTCCCTCTGGTTTCCTCCCTGTGTCCCTCCACATCTGTTGCGGTGGCCCTCTGTGCTTCCATGCACAGTGCTGCACGTGTATGCATGTATGTGAGTGTGGGGGAGGGGATGGAAGGTAGGGCGAGAGAGGCAGGAGCTGCTGATGTGGAAGGGGGTGGGGTGGGGTGTCAGCGGGCGGGGGATGGAGGATTAGGATGGAGGGTGGGGGTCTCTCCAGGGGTGGCAGTAGACGATTGGGAGACGATTGGGGGTAGACTAGGCAGTGTCACCCTCTCACTGATGTGCACATAAGAAACCCACGTATAGTCACAGTGTCTCAATATGAACGCGGCGTAGAAGAGGAGCCACAGGCTGTGTGCTAGTGACGAGCGTGGGAGTGGATGAGTGTAGCTGAGCTGAGCAGCGCTGAGCTGAGCCGAGCCGGCATCAGCTGACTGCTTCATGTTTTGGCGAAGTCAGAACTGGTGGTGCTGAGGTAGAGGAGAAGAGAGAGCAGGAGTAGGGAGGGAGGGAGAGGGGAGTAGGGAGGGAGAGGGGAGTAGGGAGGGAGAGAGGAGGAGGAGTAAGGAGGGAGAGGGGAGTAGGAGCAGGAGAAGGGAGAGCGGGGAGTAGGGAGGGAAAGGGGAGGAGGAGGAGAAGAGAGAAAGGAGGAGTAGAGAGGGAGAGAGAAGGAGGAGGAGATGGAGGAGAAGGGAGAGCGGGAGTAGGGGAGGAGGAGGAGGAGGAGTAGGGAGGGCTGTGCCATCTGAGCTGAATGTATAATCAAGCAGCTGCTGCCTCCGTCATGTGAGTGGTTGCACTGCTCTCCAGAGAACGAGGGAGAGGGAGAGGGAGAGAGGGAGCGAGAGCCGGCGATAGCGGGAGAGGCAGAAACGGCTCAAGGGGTGGGAGTGAATGAGTGAGTGTGTGTGAGTGAGTGCGAGTGTGTGTACACCAGTGTGTGAGGTGGTTAGAGAGAGAGAGAGAGATGGAAGCAAGCGAGTAAGTGAGCGCAGGCTAATCTGGCTGCAGACAGAGCGGTAGAGAGAGAGCGAGAGAGGAAGGCAAAGAGAAGCATGATGATCACTCTTTTCAGCGGCAGCAGGCATGCCGTGGCTGCTGTGCTGCCCCCACCTCCTCCACCATCACCTCCCCAGACCACCCCGAGGATGAGCAGGTGGTGTCAGCGGCACTAACGTGTGACTGTCCTCCTCTAAGCTCAGCTCCACTCTGTTCCCGGCTCGAGCGAGCGATCTCTGCTGCTCCTCCACCGTCTTCCTCTAACTGCCACGGCAGCAGCAGCAGCAGCGGTGGTGGTGGTGGTAGCGACGGCAGCACCAGCAACAGAAGCAGCAGCAGAAGGAGGAGTGTCTGTGTTGGCAAGCGGGAGTGAGAGCGTCAGCCTGATCATCATCGGCAGCAGCAGCGGCAGTAGCAGTAGCGGCACCAGCAGCTTCTGTGTATTTTTAGCACGGCGAGTGTCAGTGCCAGAGGATAACTCGCACGCACCCACCAGTCAGTTCCCTCCTGTCTTTTCCCTCCCGTCAGTCTCCTTCGTGATGTGTGTCGATGCTGTACAGTGTACCTCCTCACTCTGCTCTCGCGCCTATCCTCCTCTTCTCCACCACGGCTGCGCTGCACTGATGGCAGCTGTCAAGGGGGATCACTAGACGGGTAAGCGTTCTCATTGACAGTCGACTTGACACGCCTGGTCCGGTGGTGTCCGCCGTTGACCAGCGTCTGCTCGTGCGAAAGTCATATCATGCATGTTCCGTGCATTCGTTTGTGGGAGCTGACCATGAGTATGGTCTTGTGTGCAGTTGCCATGGTGTATTCCCCCTTTGCTGTGCGAGTGGCCTGTTGTGCTGTTGCCATGTTGCATGTCACCGAGGTGCATGTTGCCTAGTGATCGTAGCAGTGCAGCAGCAGTGCTAGTACCTGTTTGATTTAGGGAATGGCTGAGCGGAAGGCAGCTGCTCAGATTTAAACGCCTCGCCCCTCTCTTTCATTGCAATTTGTCTTTCTTTTATTATGCCCTTTTCAATTGTTGCGAATTGTCTCCTCCACACCCTGGTCAAGAACTTTGACCCGATTGCTTTGCACGCTGTGTCGTCAGTGACTTGTAATCTGGGGTGGAGTAAAGTTCCCTTTCAGCTGATAGGGGCCTAGACGCTGTGCACTGCCATACGTAAGCTCAGAGCCTTGTGCTACAGGTTAGCAGGGGCCGAAGTCCATTGCCTGTAGCAGCAGCGGCTGGGAAAAAAATGGTTGTTTTCTGTGGTCATGACGGGCGTCGAGCAGCCGCGGCTTTCACACGCAAACTTGTTTGTTGTGGCGTTTGAGCACGGCTTTGCGTTAGCATGCGGCTCGCCAGAGGTCACAACCCCACCACCACCGACATGATCACCGAGATCCGGTTCAGCGCCGTGGCAACCAGGGGCAGACGGCCGCGGGTGGCCTCCATCAGCCTGCGATCGCGTGTAGTCCCTCAGCCGGTGGGTGCCCGCACGCCTGAAGCCTGAAGCCACTCGCTACTCTCCACACCTGCTGCTTTGTAATTATTTATTTAGTATCCAGACGCTGTTTACTGCCTCCTTTTTTAACCTGTTGTTGATTTTTTTTTTTTTTACCCCCTCCTTCTTCCGCTTTCCTACCCTTTCCAAAATCATCACCATCTGTTGCTCATCCCCTGAGCATGGTGAGGTGGTCACCTGACTGGGCCTTGCCTTGCCTCGCCTCGCCTTGCTGTCGGCCGTGATTGGGTTTGACAGAGAGCAGGGGCCTGTCAGCACCGAGGCTCTCCTCAGATCCATATCTCCCCCATGGCGGCTATTTTCAGCCCTTATCTGCCGCTCTGGCTCATTACCACGGGGCTGTCTGGGTTTATCTGTGGACACTGCTGCCGCTGCCGCTGCTGCTGCTGGCGGCGGCGGCAGTGGTGGTGGTGGTGTCCGAGTGAGTCGCTTGCTTGCGTACTGTGGGCATTTACGGCATCTAACTCCTGTGCCGTGATTTTTATTTTCGTTGTAATCTTGACTTGTGTGTGCTCTGTATGCTCCATGGCTGTGATGGGTTTTCTGTAGGTTTATCTGTGGACACTGTCATTGCTGCTGCTGGCTTTGCTGCTGCTGGTGGTGGCAGCGGCAGTGGTGGTGGTGGTGTCCGAGTGAGTCGCTTGCTTGCGTACTGTGGGCATTTACGGCATAACTCCTATGCCTCGATTTTTATTTCCGTTGTAATCTCGTGTGTGCTAGATATGTATGCTCCATGGCTGTGTTGGTTTTTTACGTGATGTAGTAACATAGCCTCGTCGCCTGCCTTGCGTTTTCACCCACGTGAGGAAGCCGAGCACAACTTTGGCTCTTGACCTGCTAAACTCCCACTCACAAGCTGCAGCACAAACTACCCACCCACTTACATGCAGACGCTCGCTCGCTAGCTAGCGCTCCTCCACACATGCCAGTGCACACGTGTGTGAATTTACACACACACACACACACACACACACACACACACACACACACACACACACACACACACACACACACACACACACACACACACACACACACACCAACTAGTTTAAGTGAGAATTTGTTAGTTTTTGCTGTGAGCAACCCAATCTGTACCTCTTGAATCCACCACTTGTACCACTCTCTCCTTGCTTGTAATATAATATATTATACAACATAACCTCATTCTGTTTCTTTCTCCTCCTCTTGCAGGCCTACTCCCAGGATGCCTACCTTAAAGGTCACGACCCTTACAGCGGAAACGCGTGTCACATCCCCCAGCCGCCCCCTGTATGCTACCCTCGCATAGACTGTAAGCCCCCCTCAGGGATGGCCCAGGCTACAGAGAGCCCATCCTCGGGGGGGCATCCGTCAGAGCTGGGCTACCGTGTGGAGATCCCCATGCCCCCCTCCCCTCCCCTCCCCCTGGCCCTCCCCAAGGCGCAGACAGCCGTGTGCGTGTGCAGCGACACCGGCGTGCGGACGGTCGTCGTGCCCCCCGATGGCCACATGGTCCACCCTGGCCCCGCGCACCGGGGCGACTATGCCATGATGGCCCCCGAGCCGGTCATGATCCGGCCGCGACCCAGCGCTGTTCCCGGCGGCGGACGACCCGCCTACCCACACCCACGTAAGGCGGACATCTACCCAGGTTACCATGGCGAGCCCTACGGAATGCAGCCGGTGCAGTTCCACCCGGGCGCCTCGGCGTCGCCGGGCTCGCACCAGAACATCGACTGGCGCTCCTACCAGACCTACCGGGAGTACATCGACAACAAAGGGCTCCACGCGTACGGCCGCACTATCCAGGAGCGGCTAGACAGCCTTCGGACCGCCCCTCAGGGTGTCCACCGGGGTATGCCTTGCGGCCCGCCACCCCCTCCCTCCGCCTGGGACCCGCGGCTTCGCCGGCGCAGCACATCTCACGAGCGCTCCTACGCCGGCCCGGCCATGAGGCCGCCTCCGCGCAGCGCCTCCCAGGACCGTATGATTGGCTCAGAGCGAGCGAGGCACCACCCCGACTGGCCGCCCCGCAGCACGTCGCAGGACGGCCTCGTCCGCAAGGCTCGCGCTCGCTCCACGGACTACGTGGAGCACATGGACCTGATGCAGCCCGGCGGCGCCGCCTGGCCGGTGGACCGCCGCATGTACGCACCGCAGCGCGCCGAGCCACAGCCACCGCATCCACAGCAGCGGCTCAGCCGTCAGTCGCAACCGCCGCGGAGCGCCATGCTGCAACGGAGCCCCGCCGGCTACCCGGGCCCGAACAGCAGCGTACGAGGCCGAGCACAGATCGGCTCCCGCACGGACATTCCTCCTCCCAGCGTACCCGCTGAGAGGCCACCCTGCCTGGGCCTGGCCCTGACTCCTGAGCCCACCCCCAAAGACCAAAGAGCAGCCGGAAACCACCTGTCGCACATGCCTCACCACCTGCAGCAGCAGCAGCAGCAGCAGCAGCGGTCGCGGGCGGAGACGCTACAGGCGATGGAGGCGGGCCGTGAGCGGGACATGGTGGTGGGTGCACGCTCCTCCTCCTGCTCCTCAGCTCCGCCACCACAGAGGTCGCCAGCTGTGCTCAGGCCACACCTACAGGAACAGCAGCTGAGCCCCGCTGCTAACGGGCGCGGGACGTCAACGGACAACGTGGTGATGCGCGAGAAGCCGCCCGCGGGAAAGAACGGGCCGCAGCCGCTGAGGCACCCGTCCTACATCCTGGCGGTGAACGACGACCCGCCGGGCGCCGGAGCTGCGGGCGCCACCGGATCGCCGGCTTCCTGCTGGCTGCCCAACGACGCCCGACGGGAGGTTCACATGCGGCGGATAGGAGAGTCGCTCAACGAGTCCTTCTCCAGCACACTGGACGAGTCCCTAGACTCCATCCCCTTCATCGGTGAGTGCTTGTTTGCATTCCTGTGTGTGTTTCTGCCTGTGTGGGCGTGTGGATCTGTGCATAACATCTCTGCCCTCTTCTGCAATTATTGTTGTACTTTCTTCCTTTCTTTTTTTAGTTGTTTTTTTTGTTTGTTTTTTCTTGTGTGTGTGTGTGGGAGGCGCGCTGAGAGTGGAGCTTTCTCAGAACGTATGAGTTACAAGTATGCATGCTAGCTAGCTGTGGAGAGTGCCACTTTAGACCTCTGTTGCCATAGCAACAAGCGGTAGGGCCTTGCTTGTGCCTGTGGCAGCTGCTGCTGTTGGGCACAGGCCTGCTCTGTGGCTCTGTAGCTCCGCTCTGAAGGCAGAGGCCAGTAGAGTAGAGTAGAGGGGGGTGGGGGGTGGAAACTAATTGAATGGCTGGGTAGGTTTGTGTAGCCGTGGTGACCTAATGACGGGTATAACGAGGGATGGTGGTGTTTCGCGAGGCGGGGGGGCTGTGTGGTGGTAGGGCAGAGCGAGGAGGGGGTCATTAAAATGAGCTGCTGGAGCTCCTCTCCTCTCCTCTCCTCTCCTCTCCTCTCTGTCAGCTGGCCACTGTGAAGGCCGAGTGGGGTGGGGGTAGGTGGTCTGCAGAAGAGGACCCTGCCTGTCTTCAGAGGCACTGATGACATGATCGATGCAGCATGCGTCTGTCACTCACTCTGTTAACTCGCAGCTTTCATGGCTGAGGAGTCAGTGAAGGGTGTTGATCTGGACTGACGGGGAAGGTAGTGAGGGATCTCAGCCTGTGTTATTACACCGGAGCTCTCTCCTCTTCTGCCTTGTTTGTGTGCAGGGGAAGCAGCAACAGGCTGCACTCTGTGCTCGATGAAACAGAAGATGCGTTCAGTTGTGCATGAGTTCTTGAAATATGTCATCAGTTGTCATGCATTCATGAATGTTGTGGTATGAACTAATAGGTTTTAAGTGGTTTGTTTGTTTGTTTGTTTGTTTGTTTTTGTGCTACGTTTTCATTTTGACACATCTCAGAAGGATGGCTTAAATGAGGTGGCATTTCATGGTAAATTAGCAGTGCCTTGGTCTGAAACGCTAAGTAGCCCTATTTCTCCACAGCCAAGTCAGATGGTTGAAATATGCTGCTTGAGGACAGAGTCCGTGTCATGTGAGTGCGAGCGAGCTAAGATTTAATTGTGGGCCGCTACACTGTACGCGTTCCTCAGCAGGTCATGTCCTCTCTGATTTGCCTGAAATTGAGTGTCCCATTTTACTGGGACTGATTTACTCTCACGTCTGGAGCAAATGGAGTGTAGAGAGAGCTGTTTGGATTTGTTTTTAGGCTAATATATATATTTTTTTTTCAAAAGTGAATTGATTTCCGCTTAGTGCCTTTCACAGATCCAGCCGACGACTTTGTCCCCATTTCAACTTACAGTTTGATTGTTGATTGTATTTTCTATTTTTTGTAAGCTTAGATAAGCTTAATTTATTGATGATCTATAGTTCTCTCTGAAGAATGAATGTATGTTTTTGAGTGTTAGTGCTTCTTACCAGTGTTCTTTGCAACCCATTTTTGTTTTCTTCAAGAAAATTGTGTGTTCTCACTTTGGGATGAGCACTTGTTCCCCAAAGTTAAAAAAAAAAAATAATAATAATAATAATGGAAAGCAAGCCTTTGCGTTCAAAAGGATCAGTGTGTTCTTAGTCAGCAGCATACGATCAAATCTACATGAAAAGCATGAAGGGTTAAAATGAAGCCTACATTTAAAAAGCGGCACCACCCACAACCACACTGACTGACATAGGTCAACTCCACTGCATTGCATTGAATGTTTCAAATATTGTTGAGGCTGTCGTTTTTAGTTGGGGTAGGAGGGGTATGGCCTTTATTTCGACAGCACCGTGTGAGAGCCACTGGAGGAGAGAGATGGGGAGGATTGGGAAATGACCTTGGGCTGGAATCTAACCCAGGTACAGCCTCAGCTGTTTTCAGACAAGGCCAAGGCCTTTGTAGAGGCTTTAGTGAACTTAAAGGGACACTGTACAGGAAATGGTCAAAAAAGGTACTGCAACTATGCTGCTCATTGAAACGGGGCTGCCCATTGCCAAATTTGATCTTTACATGAAAGTTTACTAAGTAATAAACACATATTTTCTAATATGGTCCTAGTACAGTCATTCTTGCAGCTGAAAATGGCTATTTTTGGAAATGGACCATGGAGAAGATCCCCCTTTTCATGTATAAAAAGTGCATTTTTTCCAGTCATAATGAATACTTAGAATTTGATGCTGGTGGTAAGTATTCTTGAAAAAGGTAACATTAGTGAATGGGCAGCATGAATTCTGGAAATAAACAACTAAAAATCTCACACAGTGTCCCTTTAAGTCAGACACATTTGGAATGTAAAGTTGAGGCAATGGCTATACATTTCAAATGTAATTGGGTGATATCGCGACCCTGTTAACAGATGAGCAATTGGTCTTACTGCTGGTGCACTTAGTGTACTTGGCAGAATAGGTGCTGGTAGTGCATAGCCTGTTCAGTGTCTGTTGCAGTTATAGGGAATTCAGGCCGACCAGAACGGAGCCGGTGTCGGTGCCCGCACCAGTTACGTTCGGCACTAAAGTGCTTACCTGTGAACCGCACATGTTCAAACCAGGCTCCGAACTTTTCCCGCATGTGACTCTGTTACCCGGATGAACGTGCTGACGGCCACGTTGTCGTCACGGTTCGCAGAGAAAAACCAAGTATTTTGCGGTTCGCATTGGGAACCAACTTTCCGGTTCGCGAACGTTAATATCTGTGGGGTGAACACGACGGCCAGTTCGCGATTAGGTGCGGGAACGGACTCCAGCACGGTTCTCAGTCGGTCTGAATGCGCTAAGAGTGTACTTGGCAGAATGGATGCTGGTAGTGTCTAGCCTGTTCAGTGTCTGGTGCACTTAGTGTACTTGGCAGAATGGGTGCTGGTAGTGCCTAGCCTGTTCACGTGTTCAGTGTCGGGTGCTGCCGGCACAGATAGTGTCTGTGGCAGGAGATGAGCCCTGCCTCTT
Organism: Engraulis encrasicolus; assembly: GCF_034702125.1. NCBI lineage: Eukaryota > Metazoa > Chordata > Actinopteri > Clupeiformes > Engraulidae > Engraulis > Engraulis encrasicolus. The sequence continues at coordinate 42,068,933 of NC_085872.1, read as the reverse complement.
GGTGTACCGTATATGTACGTGTACCCGAAGCTACTATGAGGCACTAATGTCTTCTGTCTGCTGTTTGTTTCTTCTGTCATTACGAGACCTGGTCCTGCCGCGAGGATGTTGGCTGTTGATCAGTGCATGTACACCCTGAAGAAGAGGCAGCCTCGTCAGGTGTGATTTGTGTCGCTGGATTTGGCTCAGGCAGAGCGATTGATTTGGAATCCTGAATGTGTCCTTGTTGCTAGCCTAAGGAGGCTGGTTTGCCTATGGAGTCCGGGTTTGCCCAACTGCTTCCATGTGTCATTTATGATCAAACTTTTATCCAAGGCTATTCATCTCTCACTTTTAGAGAAGATGTACTACTACTTCGAGACAATATCCTGGTTCTTCCCTCATTCAATACTGGAGTCTCTAAAAGTGACAAGGACTAATATTGAAATACTACCTCTTTCAATATGTAAGGTGCCCTGAAAGTAATAGCCTGACAGATTTGGGCGTAAATGTACACTACCTTTAATTTAAATTTTGCTCAAAATAGTCTCAAAAGGTCTAAAATTTGACCCACTGAATCCTGCAAGAACCCTGTTTAAATATAATCAGCCAGCTACAAATCCCACTGTTGTATGGCCTCCATTAAAAAAAATCCTACAGACTTGGTCAGTCCCATGGCACATCAAAGACCTAGCCTGTATCCCTATTTTGTTTTACTATGTTTGGGGTTTTGATGGGTGCTGCTGGAGCCAGCGTGCTGTAATGTATGTGTGCCAATACACTGGGCCCCATCACCAGTGGCAGGGCCGCTGACCGCTTTTGCTGGGCCCGGGACAAAGTCATCTGAAAGGGCCCCTTACCCAATACATACACTGTGTAATGAGAATCCAATTCTGGGCCCCCTGTCTCCCTGGGCCCGGGACAACGTTCCCATTTGCCCAACCCTTGTCGGCGGGCGGGCCTGCCAGTGGTGGTCTCCGTCCGCATGATAGTGCAGTGTGGCTGGCTAAGGCAGCTGGACCTCGGCCCTGAGCCCCGGCAGCAGGTGTGAGCACAAAGCCTCCCCTCTCCAGGGTCACGCTGGGCTCCAGTGGCCGGCTGCGGGGGGGCACAATGGAGCCCCAGAAAACAAGCCCAGCCTGGCCCTGGCGCCCATCAATAGCCTTAGTCTCACTGCAGGGCCAGCCCCGGGCTGGCCCGGACAAAAGGGGGCTGACGGTGATCTCATCAAAAGGGGGCTAGGTGCTAAAGATGGCCACCGGGCCAGGTTGTGGGGCTAAGGGCCGCTTTCCCTGGCCCGTCGAATTCGATGGGCCAGCTAGCACCGCCGAGGCTCGGAGGCGGGGTCAACCTCTGTGTAATAATGTGGCTGCATGGGGGACTTATCGCTAAATTCTGGGCAAATTATGGTTAAGCATTAGTTTGGGGTGTTTGGCTTTCTTATGGCATAATTTCATAAGATGCAACCTTGGCACTTCTGTTTGTGTTTTTAAAGTTATTTAGCCAACATAACTTTTTTGTTGTTATCAGGGCATCATGGGCACCGCTACACTTAAACTTGGGATGTCATAGCTAAGTCATGTCGCTTTTTTCTGCTTTTAGCCGCCAACTCTTGTGCCATTATCGTGATTTGGCATGCTTTCCACTAAGCCTTTGACTTCGATATTCGATATTCGAATATAAGTCGAATGTTAAGAAAATTCGAGACATTCGAACGAATATTAATTGGCCATTAATATTCGAATCTGACATGGGTATTGCTTTTTTGGGTATTTCATTGTTATTGATTAAAATTATTTCCTTGTAAACATCGCAATTCACAGTCTCACTTTATTTTTTCCATGGCTGGTTAATCACTACAGCCGTGTTGAGGAGAGTCGCGTGCGTGGCTCATCTCTCTGTGTTCCGTAGCAGGACACTTGCGGCAGGCAGTCTCCCCCAGAGTCCGCATTAACAAGCAGATGAGTGCTGCAGAGTTCCATTCAAGTGAATGGCTACAGTTAATAAACAAAGCATCATCACATTACTTTCTGGAGTTGTTGACGAGTTTCTGCAAGAGTAAGATAATAACTTCTTGTTTTTTGGATTTTGACCAAATTAGCTTCGTTGGTCTGGGTGTCAGATCAGGCAGACTCCAGGTGATGATTTTGTTAGCATGCTTTTAGCATGTTTTTAGCGCACTGCTAGTTTGTGTAATGTTCGTTTTTAGACGAGACAGTCATCTTACCTGGACCTACAAGCACACTACCTAAATGTCCGTCATTAGTGATAGAAAATAAATACATATTTGTTGATATTGGTGCTGTGTGCTCAATTCTCATGATTCGCATATCATGATCCAATTCAAATTTTAACTTGGGCTACAAGTTTGACATGGCTGCTAGCTTTGCCATGTTTTAATCTGCATTCACACCTCTAAGTACCGTCTTCTTATAAGTGCTGAACGATTGCTAAACAATAATGGCTGGTTGAATGCATGTTGTTAATGGGCATGTTGTTATTCTTTGTCGTTGTTCTGTTGTTGTCCTTCTGTGATTTGGGTTGAAAGTGGGCTGTGCCCGACTGACGTTTCACAAACAAGGCGTGTACCTGAATGTGCCTGGGGTCGGCTATGAGTCCGATCAGGCAAAAAATGGCCCGGGGCCGGCAGCTCCGAGCCGGCCACTCTCCTGAGCCCCGGGCGGCCCCGGGCCGCTGAAGCGCGGCTAATGAGACCAAGGCTATTGACTCGTTTCACCCACCAGCGTGCCTCCCTCCCAGTAGACTCAGCCCACAGCGTGAGGTCACCCGCAGTCCGCTGGGTCTGGCTGTGCTGCACACTGCCATCAAGGCTACTGCTGAGGGTGAGAGCCGGCAGAGCTGGGAGAAGACCCAGAAGTGATTCGTTGTGGTGTTTATTTGTTGTTTTTTACCCTCTCTCCCTCTCTCAGTCCGTAGAACTTGGTGGTCTGCTGGGACTCGTAGAAATGGACAGATGAATTGTTGCAGCGTAGACATTTTAATCCACAGCTCTCTCTGTGGCCCGAAATGGATTTTTCTACATCAGGTCCGGAGGATGAGGCTATTTTAAGAGTGTGTGACTAGCCTTGAGAAAAACCACAGCAGTGTATTTACTTAAGTTCAACAATCGTTTTGATGGAATTAGCGTCAAGCATTTTCCAGTAACCACTAAATCTCTTAAGGCGAAGGTATATAAGCCCGGCGAGAGAAGGCTGTGGTCTCTCTGAGCACTCATGCACTATGCACTTTGCTGTGGTCTTGATCCACTGTCAGGATGGGAGACCTTGATTCACCAGACCTAAAGCTGCATTTGTGGTGGGGGTGGGTGGGCGTTGCACGCTGCTTGTTAAGAGTAGTAAGAGTAAGAGTAATTTATTTGTCACATACAACCAACCGTGTAGGCTAGCTTGCGGTAAAATAACAGTCTGGTGAACTCCATCGTGCAGAAAGATTAACAAACAAGCAGATATAGGGTATAGGTAAATTGTCCATAGCTGTAGAGAGGGCGGAATCATATTTGGAGGCGTAGCAGACGGTTGTTTATGTCCGTAAACTCCTGGGGAAGGGAGGTGCTCCTCCGGCTGAGATAAGGGGTGCATCCCAATATGTGTCCTTGCCTCCTCCACTTGTGCTTGTCTCCTGGCCCCTCCTCTGTGGAGAAAACGATAAAGTTTCCCAGCTGTCAGCCTCGCCACAACAACTTTTGAGGGACTGTTTTTCATTCACCATCCCAATTGCAAATGAGAAAAAGACTTTACAATTGAGCTTTTGCAAGATATTGAAATATAATGCTGTTGTCAGTGATGTCATCATGACGAGAAGCAAGTGGAGGAGGCAAGTGGAGGAGGCAAGGTCACATATTGGGATGCACCCTAGCAGTTGAACTCACAAGGTGATGCTAGTTAAGGGACTGTGGTGACTGACTTGGCCCTGATCCTGTGTGGGCAATGTGCACTGGTGCTTGACTTGCAAAGGGTGTCAGAAGTGTTTTTCCCCCTTTCTGTCCACGTTGTATGTGAGGTGTTTTTTTCTTCTAATAATTTTTTTTTTAAAGTGTCAGAAGCTGTACCTGAATCTGGAAGATGTGCACTCGTACAGTGGTGGGGTGATGAATATAGTTCATGATTACTATTTTTGTCATTACTTCCGCTTGACAGAGTATGTGATGAGTTACAATGCATTTAGTTTAAAACTAAACTTGCTTGTGTGCACTAACTGTGTGCTGTGATGAGCCACATGATCGCAGTGACCAATGAGGATGACTTTAATTTTCAGTGTTTCAAAGCTGTGTGCACATTAGGGCAAGACACTTGGTAGTTTTTGCGTATCCCGAAATGATGCTTTGGGCCCAGAGGCTGTGTCTGCCACTCCAGACAGGCTGCCTCGTGGTTTGGAGACTAGGCTAGTTCCTCCCAGAGGCTTGGGGGACTTAGCACACCTTCCCTTCGTGCATGGTTGCGAGATAGGCCAGGCCCAGAAGAACTAGGGCATCCACTTTTAATTTTAGCTCCCCTAGCCCCCTGGCAGTGCATAGCAGCTTTTGTACTCAAAGCTTTTTTTAGGCTTCAGGCTGCAGAGGAGTTGGGAACTTTTCTGGTTCTCTCAGAAACGGGACATGTCAAATTTGAGAGAGGGGACAAAGCACGTCCTCCTTTTTTTTAAACTGTGCCGTGACCATTTTAACTTCGGCCCAGGACTTTTTTTTCTGCAGTGCAGACATTTCTGAAAACTAACCTTAGACGTTGTTCCCCGTTGTTTTGTTTTGGCTGTGTATTTTAGTGTTTTGGCTGTGTATTTTAGTGTTTTGGCTGTGTATCTTAGTGTTTTGACTCCCACCAAAAGAGAATTGTATGTCTGTCCTGGTGTGAGTAAAGGCAACCCCCCCATTGAAACGCTAAAAAAACAACAAGGAAGCCTGGAAGCACATCTTGCTGATAAGATACTACTGTGAGATAGAGATGATTGGAGAAGCGGGGAGTTTGTTCAGTGGGCTCTATCATGCTGTTAAAGTTTCTAGTTCATCAACGGTCAGTGGTAACCAAAAACTCTTCTCTCGCGCACTTGTGCATCAACGGCTAACGTTTGTAAAGGTTTATTGTGCCGTGCGTCCGCGTCTTTTGTGGGGGATTGTTTGGTCACGCCATTGTGACGTACTCTCTTGTGTCATTGGAGATGGCGCCTCGGGCCCGTCTCCCCTGCTCAGCTTTGGAGCACATGCATTGGAGAATGCGTGTGGAATTCATACCCTCAATGTGCTGTTTTGTGCCACTTGTATGAGGACATGACCACAAGTGTACCTGCGTTCACCCCTATTGTGTGATTGTTTTGTTTACCTCGTAGGCCTCAAGTGAGTGAGCGAGTGACTAGACTCAGAAAGGCATTGGCCATATCTACATTTCATTTTTGCAGATCTTTTATTTGTGTTACAAGGGTTGTGTTGTTACTAACCACACAGATATTCTCAGAACAGTTGATTTTTTTTAAGACTGCCCCTCTGCTGCAGCCTGCTAATTTTGTATTGACGTGGGTGGAATGTAATCTCTCTCTCTCTCTCTCTCTCTCTCTCTCTCTCTCTCTCTCTCTCTCTCTCTCTCTCTCTCTCTCTCTCTCTCTCTCTCTCTCTCTCTTTCTCTTTTTGTCTTTTTGTGTCTCTGTTTCTGTCTCTCTCTTTCTGTCTCTCTCCCTCCCTCCCTCTCTGTCCTGTAGATGAGCCTGCGAGCCCCAGTGTTGACCGGGATGCCACCCACATTCCAGCCTCAGTCGTGATCGCTGGCCCCTCCACCGCGACTGCAGCCACACCCAGCCCCACCACCCCTTCCCCACTCATCCACCGCCAGCTGTCACATGACCAAGGTAAGGCCCGCGCCGCCATGATGATGATGATGATGATGATGGTGTTTGGTCTATCTGTCTGGTGTGTTTACTTTCAGGCTTTTCTCAAGCGCTTTACGTAAGGGCCCTTGAGCCTCGTCTTCATCACGACACCATGTCATGATTTATTAGTCCGTGTGTTCTTTTCGGGTTCTCTCTCCTTTTTTTTCTCTCTTTCCTTTTCCCCTTCTTGTGTCTGCCCAATTCTATATCAGAATATGCTGTGCCGTTCTCTTTTTGGTTTTGCTTACTTTGCCTTCGACTTGTTTTAACATTCTATATTTTTTGGAGGACGAGTTTTTTTGTTGTTGTTTTTTTTAAAAAGCGCATTAGTTCAGCATTGTTGAAAGACACGCCATCGCCTTGTTCTTGTGTAATGGCGACTTCTCTTCCTGGTGCTGAAACCAGTGATTGAAAGCAATGAAAGCAATGGGCACATCGAACGCAACAAAAACACAAGTTTTTAAAAGCTCGGCAGTTTGTAATTGATAACCTATTTATGCAATATGTGACATTGAAAACCATAAATCTGACTTTCAGTCTGTCGACTGTTGTGTGGTCTGTTTCGAAATCATTTTCTCTAAGCCCACAGTACATGCATAGATTTTTCATCTCATCTAGATTAAAGTTAATCCTGCCATTGTGACAACCCACCTACCTTGTCTGACCCCTTTATTTATTGCCTTTGTCTTCATGCAGAATCCCTCAAAAATGCCATCTTGGAATCGCAGAATGGAACGAAGACCGAACGGTCCAAATCATACGACGAAGGCTTGGACAACTACAGAGAGGAGGGCAGAGGGTGAGTAGTAGTAGTAGTAGCTGACAACAGTACTATAGCACAGTGATGGGGGTTTGGTTGTGTACAAGTGTAAAGTAATGAAAGATGGAAACGGTGACCGGCGTGGTTAGTAATATAGAAATTGTATTCAGTAATATAATCATCACGTGTATTATATGTATACTGAGTTGCTCAAGTCTGTATCTGTTATATTAATTTGTAGATTAACTACAAAAATGTCAATGTAACACCTAACATTCTTCTTCTCTCAAGTCTTTTTTGTATTTTTCTGCCTCATTGAATGAAGACTGAGTGTGATGGTGTGCTATATAAATTCTTGATATTTTGTCTCCTTAGGCGGTCCTCCTCCAAACACATGCCCAGCCTGAAAGTGTTCCGAAGGGTAAGATTCCGCTCAGCCATTTGGGCTTGCATCCTCTCCAAGACCATGTGCAGTTTATCCTTACGCACTATGTCCTGATTCTAACCGAGTGCGTTTGTGTTATTTGTTTAGGCCGTGGATGGTCACAAGTCCTCTGAGGACTCTGGCTCGAGGAGGGATTCCTCCTCAGACGTGTTTGTCGACTCCTCAAAGGAGGGATTGATGAACTTTAGGCAGCTCAACACAGACAAAAACAAGGTAAACATTTCATTTGACAGACTTTGGCTGTTTGTGCTCCAGACTAAAGCGCACAGATTACTGTACTGCCCCTGACTGTATATTTAAACTCAAACTAAAATGTATAGAAAGTCTTTTTTTTTTTTTTTTGCTACTCCTCAAATCTAAAACATAACATGGTTAAACTTTTTTTTTTTTTTTTTTAAATCAACCATTCCCTGCTGAGGCACTGTAGGCAGTTCACTTGAGGCAGCTCGGGTGCAGAAATGCTGAAATAAAGAAGATTTTTCCTCTCCTGTGTCCTCTGGGTCTCTGGGGAAAACAATGTCAATGTGATTTTTAAGGCATCCAGTGAAATGTGGTGCACCTGCAGTAGGAACTCCAGTCATCCGATACTCAGCATTTCAAGAGCCCCACAGAGTGGAATTCACAAGCTTGTACGAAATGTAACACTGCCGGTTTGAGACTTAAGGACATGAGTTTGTTGTTAACTGTTCATAACGTCCATGCATTTTAATGATGTTGCATGTTTTCAGCACACGCTTTAGCAGTCACTATGGTGCTTGCTTTTTGGAAACGGTGAAAGATATTTTTGTTTAGCAGTACATGTGTACAGCCCCAGCAGTCTTGAATGTAATGAAACTGACAGGTTCTTCCTCTTCTTGGTCCTTCAGCGCGTGGGAGGCGGTATCCGCGCTTGGAAGCAGATGTACTCGGTGCTGCGCGGCCATTCCCTCTACCTCTACAGGGACAAGAAGGAGTGCATTGCTCACGCCCAGTCCCAGCTCGAAGAGGTGCCTCAGCCAATCAGCATCAAGGCCTGCCTGATTGACATATCGTACAGCGAAACAAAGCGCAAGAATGTGCTCCGGTTGACCACGTCGGACTGCGAGTACTTGTTCCAGGCAGAGAACCGAGATGACATGCTGTCTTGGATCCGTGTCATCCAGGACAACAGCAACCTGGACGAGGAGGTGAGCTCGGGCCCAGTGGCGCCCCCTGCTGGTTGCTCAAAATCTCATTGGTTTTCAAAGGTGAAAGACACACCTCCACCTCGTTCTTTTGCAATGAAGACTTAATTTCCTGCTGCTGAAACCAATGATGGAAAGCAATGTACTGGGCTCATTGAACCTAGCAAAAACATGGTGGATTATCTGCAGTAGGTTTTTATTACCACTGACGGGAGAAATGACAGCTCAGTACAGTAGAATGTTGTAGATTGTGGCGACATGGTTTCAGTCTACTAGACATTACAATGTTAAGTTTGAGTCACTGAAGATGAGGACTTGCGTTTAAAATGTCATTTAGGAACATTAAGTAGTAGATGCGTGATGCATGTTCAGCCCTGTATAATAGGCATAGTAGTTTACATGACCCCCGATCTAGGGTAGCTATGTGACATGCACTGTCTACGGCTTATTTTTTGACTTGTCCCCATCAATCATGAGTCAGAGTAACGCACATGGGTCTGTCATATGTGTACATCATGCAGCGTGGGAGTTCCGCACTGGGCACTGAAGTGTGAATTGAATGGATGAAGTTGAAAATAATGCCTACCTGACAATACTGGGGTAATTGTATAGAGTTGGGTACAAGATACTTTTAAACAGTGGTTCTCAACCACTTTTTTTTTTTTTTGAACAAACGCCCCCTTGACCTCATCCTAAGCCTCCCAACGCCCCCTTGACCTCATGATAATGCTCTCAACACCCCCTTAGTATTAAAAAATGAAATGGACTAATGCCCCCAATGACAACTAGGCACTGCCCCCTCTCAACTGTATCCTTCTCAACACCCCCCTCTGGTTCCTCAACTCCCCGTGAGGGGCTGTAGCACCCCCGTTGAGAAACACTAGTCTAAGAAGAACCCGGTACATACAGTCAAGTAGAGTGTAGTTTTTTTGTTCACATTAAATATTCACCTCAGGAGTAGCTGCCTGTACAACAGCAAACGGAAACTCTTGAATAACAGTCAGGAGAACAGAACACTGGGGGCATTGAAACACTGGCACCGTTCTACTGCAAGGTGGTTGGTTGCACTCTAGGTGGTTGCACTCATGGGTCCATATGCCTTCCAGTGTTCTGCTGTGCTGGCAGTGTGTTGTTGTCCACGTCCGTTTGAGCTGACTGACCTCCACCTGTGTTCCTGTTCTAGAATGCTCCAGTGACGAGTACGGACCTCATCAACCGCAAGATCAACATGTACACCATGATGAGGTAATCAGTGTGAATGTGGGTCGGACGGGAAGAGGTCTGTTTGCTTGGAGTCCCATGAAACGATACTGTCTCGCGTGTGTGTGTGTGCGCGCGCGCGTGCGCGCGTGCGTGCGTGCGTGTGTGTGTGTGTGTGTCAGTATAAATATAAACATTCATGCAGCCAAATTCTTTGCATATACTGCCCATCTGTGCATAGATATGTGTATAAATACATGCTTTCTGATTGTGTTGCAGTGCCCCCAGCAAGAGCAAGAGTCAAAGTCCACACTCCCCCAAACATGAGGACAGAAAGAACTACAGTAAGGGTAACATGGTCTTAAAACACTTTTGCCGTCCTTGCCTTTCTCACAGATTCACATTGGCTACACACTTCATTTCATTCCACTGATTCATTGAATGGCATAGGCTCCTCTTTTTTTCTCCTGAGTAATCGTGTCTGTGTGTCTGTTTGTCTGTGCGTGTGTGTACGTGTTTGTGCGTGTGTGTACGTGTTTGTGCGTGCGTGCGCGTGTGTTTGCGTGCGTGTGTGCGCGTGCACATCAGACGACTCGAGTCCTCCGCGGGACAGGTGGCGGATTCCCGGGAGGAAGAAGCCCACCGAGAAAAAGCAGACGGCAGGCGTCACCTTTGGGGTGCGCTTGGACAACTGCCCCCCTGCACAAAACAACAGGGTAAGACCATCTGAAGTCTGTGTGTGTGTGTGTGACTGTGACAGGTTTTAGGTGAGTTTGTGGTGTTTTTTAAATTCCAGAAGTGAGTCATTTTAGTATTTCTGTGTGGGAATGTCACCTTGCATCTACAACCACAGATGAGATGTGTGCTGTGATTTCAATCAAATTGATGTATGCCAAGGGGTAAGGCCCGACCGATATATCGGGCCGATATTTAGCATTTTTGGGATATCGGTATCGGCCATACTTTCAATAAATTTCCACAGATAACTTTCACAACCAATTTTATAACTTTCACAACCAATTTTGCAGACGTTTCTTTCTGAATGCATCTTCTATTCTGCTTTCCCCACTTTGAGTCCATGAGAGTTCATTATTATAACTAAATATATGAGTACATGTAATAAAAATAATTTATATTTCATTATGAACAATATTTCTATATATCGGTTGCACATATCGTATCGGTTATCGGCCTCCCATTTCCACAAATATCCGTATCGGTGTCGGCCCTGAAAAAAAAACATATCGGTCGGGCCCTACCAAGGGGCGTATTGAATATTTACCATTTGAAATTACATAATGCCAGATGCCTAAACAAATGTCTTGTTGGCTAATGGCTGCATGATCTAGCTGCCTGGTTTCAATTATTAAAAGGCCTTAACAACTCATCATGGACATGGTGTGTACAAGACTCCCTGGCAGAAGAGACGCTTGGTCTCAATGGGGCAATCCTAGCTGTATTAAGTGTAGTCAAGTGTACTTTATTGTCAAAAATCTATGTAAAAGGGTTGGCACATAAGTTTGAAATTGCGTTTGACCAGTCAAGTTTAAATGAAAAGTGAAATGTGTGTTTATGTGTTTTTTATGTGTGTGTGTGCAGTGTGTGCCGCTGATAGTGGAGGTGTGCTGTAAGCTGGTGGAGGAGCGAGGGCTGGAGTACACGGGCATCTACCGTGTCCCCGGCAACAACGCGGCCATCTCCAACATGCAAGAGGAGCTGGACACCAAAGGCATGAACGACATCGACATCGAGGAAGACGTGAGTGTCCTGTACCAGGGTAACTGTGGGCAAATTCCACCAGTGCAACAGTTTGCTGTGTTTTGGGATGGGATGAGCCTTTTATTGTCTCTTTCACAAGAAGAGAGATTTTTTTCATGGGCAACGACAGTCCAAATTGCATACAAAACGTATAACAGAATAAAATAAAACACAAGGACACAACACACAAGGAATAATGACAACAAACTCAATTTGAATGAACTCAACCTAATTCTGAATAAAACGTAATTCCACTTTATATGGCTACCCCAGCCCCCTGCTGGTCATAATATGCGATTACAGTAAACATCATGTTAACACTTGAAATTAAATGAAAGTGCAATGTAAACTCGACTTAACTTTTTAATTCAGAATTATTTAATGGGAATTAAAAATAGAATGTAAACGTGACCAGTGTGTCATCTATTGACATTACACTTAGCCCTATTCTCCACTGCAGAACATAGCACAAAGATGAAAGAAATGTTGTTACTACTTTCTTAAGTTGTAATCTTGAGCTTGGCCCAAATCCCTCAGCTGTTCTGTCTGTAGGCTCCTCAAACGCTGCTGTATGTGTGCCACTACCAGTAAAGCACCAGTGACATATAAGGAAACAAATGCCTCATGTAGACTTCATCGTAACGATCACAAGGCACTGCGAAGATGAAGTCTGGCATCCAACACTCATGTGTAACATGTCGTCATGACGCAAAGCATCAACGGAATGCCGGGCTGAAGGACATATTTGGCAACCAGTAATTGTCTAGTGATTGATTGCATGTTGTTGCAGTGTCAAACAACGTGTCACTGTATGGACACGTGGAAAGTGGTTGGAATGTTGTGAAACTGCTGCATCAAATTAACGTCCTTTCGTGATGTGTTCTATAGCCCTTCAAATATGACACATCTTCCAAGTGTCAGTAGTATCCTTGAAGGTATAACCAAACATTTATAAAGCATAAATGTCCATTTTATTATTTCTTGTTAACTAAGTGGCCAGTCATCACTCTTTAACATTCATTGTTTTTTTCTCACTTCTTCAGAAATGGCGGGACCTCAATGTTATCAGCAGCCTTCTGAAATCCTTCTTTAGGAAGCTTCCAGAGCCATTGTTTACAAATGGTACGGTCTTCAAAAATCACATTACTCATGCATGACTTACACATTGTTGTACAAGTATGCCACCTAGTGTACATTCTCCTCATACGTTATCTCTGCAAATATGTACTCATGGTGTACAAAGCATGCTGAAGTATGTTGTCCCGTTTCCTTTTTCAATTACAGAGAAATATGGAGATTTCATTGATGCCAACCGAATACCAGACCCTGTTGAAAGGTTAAAAGTGCTGAAAAGGCTGGTAAGTTTCAGTCAAGCCAAGTTTTCTAAAACATTGCAATTGGGTGATACTGAGTTGCGTAGCTGTACTAAGTATGTTCCTGTTAATCCCTGTAGATCCATGAATTGCCAGACCATCACTACGAAACCCTCAAGTATCTCTCTGGGCATCTGAAGCTTGTGTCGGAGAACTGTGAGAAAAATAAGGTAATAGAAAAAAGTAATAATTATAAGAACTGCTTAGCATTTTTTTAACTCATTGTACATCTACTTGGCACATACTGTATACTGTTTTCTCAACTCAGTGTATTTGTGTTGTGAGCATGCAGTACGTGGTCATGTTATCTGTATGCGTATACATTTATAGATGGAGCCACGGAACTTGGCTATCGTCTTTGGTCCAACACTGGTGCGGACAGCTGAGGACAACATGACGAACATGGTCACTCACATGCCAGACCAGTACAAGATAGTGGAGACCCTGATCCAGCAGGTAAGGACCAGTCTATCCACCCACGCTCTAAGTCTAATCTCACGCACATCCAAATACTTTTTTTGGGTGCAGGTTCAAAAACGTGAAGCTCATAAGGTAATGGAAAGAACTGCTCACCGATGAGCTCCCGTTTACTCCATTTTATTCCTGTGTGACATTTCAGCGTTCCTAGTGAGGAAGGGCCTGGGTGGCCCGCAACGTGTCACAGGAATAAAATGCAGTAAATGGAAGCTTGCTTGTGTGCAGTTCTTTTCCCTTACCTTATGCTATCTACCCAGCTCTACCTTATTGGTCCAGTTATCTGTGCCGTATTGAATCACATAATAAGTCTTCACATGCTCTTTGTCTTTCTCTCACACAGTATGACTGGTTCTTCGTTGACGATGGGGAAGAAGAACCAATAGTATGTATCTCTGTGTATCTCTTGCTTTTGGTTAGGGGCATTAGTTTCTCAATGGGTAGGGATCCACGATGTATCGGCCAGATGTATCGGTATCTGCCCATATTTGACATTTCTCAACATATCGGACATCGGTCTGATGGGTAAAACTGGGCCGATGTTAACGCCAATGTTTTTTTTACGTATGTTACGGTTCTAAAAGATTGGACTTGACGGTGACTTTCAATGTTTGCCTTCTAATTTGTCTCTATTTTTTATCTAATTTTATCACGGATAATTTTATCACGGATAAAAAGTTTTTGGAAATAAGAGGACATTCAAAAATTATGTTTGTTTGTATCATTGTCATCTCTTTAAAAAAAGAAAAGAAAAACATCGTTATCGGTTAATATCGGTTATCGGCCAAAACAGCAATATCAATATCGGCCGAAATTTTTGACATCGTGCATCCCTATCAATGGGCTATGGTTGTTTTAGGATTCCAGGTTGATGTATTGCTTGTAGAAAACGACGAAAATTGAACATGTAAATACCTCATAGCTTTCGCTGCTATGCCCCAAATAGCTAACGCCTCAGGAGCTCAGACTTGTGTTTCTCGAAAGCGTAGTTGTTGGCTAGTTAGCAACTTGGGTAGTTGCGAATGGGAAATGGCATTGGAAAGAACAAAGTAGCTAATGAAGTTATAGCAACCATGGTTTTGGCGAAGCGCACCCCAGGTTTGCTTGCTGCTTGCATGCGTCCTCATTCCTTCTCATTTTCCTCAGGGGGTAACGGAGCAGGACAGTACAGTACAGTCACAGCCGGTCCCCAACATCGATCACCTGCTCCCCAACATTGGACGCACCGCCACCACTCCCGGCGAAGTCTCAGGTAACCCGAGTTGTGCTACACCAGCCCACACTGCCCTAGTGCCAGTGTGGGTCACGCCACTATATGGCGGTTAGGTACAGGGTAGGCAACACCGGTAGTTTCAGCAGCAATTGTTTGACAATTGTACCCTCAAATGTAGCTAAAGGTGTGTGAGTGTATTTGTGCGTGTGCGTGTGTTTTGTATGTTTTGTGTGTGTGTCCATGTGTGTGTATAGTCCTTAGGAAAATGGATACTTACTCACACTTCTACTGACAGTTTAGTTTTATTTACACATGTTATTGAGGTTAAGCCATTCAATACTACTATTTTGGCAATTTTTCACTTGGCCGTTTGTCAAGCTTCATCCACATGAAAAATTGGTGAAAATAGTGTGTGCCTCCACATGAAGATCTGAGTTTCTGTTTCCTTCTCATTGGTTTGTTTTGGCCTCTGTGGATGTCTTCCCATTGCCCTGTCATAATTTTCCATGCGTTCGTTTGTTCTTTGTTTTCCTGGGTTCACATATTTTTCCCCTTAATTTCCTCTTCATGCATGTAATATCCTCCTCAGCTTAAGCCCCCCCTCCCTCCTCCACTTAAAGTCACCACTCCTCTTTTTTCGTTCTGTTTGTTTCCTTAAACCCCACCCTACCCCAAAAGCCACTCCCCTTTCCTTACCCTACCCCCACCCCTTATATCCCGGCATGTTCTTTCCCAAATGACAAGTTAAATTGATAAACCTTTAGACAATGCTTAAACATCTTGATCCTTTTGTTACCAAACCAGTATAAATGTTAACCCAAAATCCTGCCGTCTGTTCTGACCCGTCTGACCTCATCTTGTCTGCAGTGTTCTTTCTCCCCTGTCCCTGTCCAGCGCTGTTCACCCATTCCCAATCTTGACACAGGCCCAGTGGGCGGAGCCTACCACTCGGTGATGTCACTGGTGGACTCTGTAATGTCATTGGTGGAGAGCTGGGACTGTAGCAGGAAGGAGGAGGAGTGTTGTCCGCAGTGTAGCTGCCTAGTCTGCAACCGCAACCCTCACTTCTTGTGAAACAAACTTCTTGTGGATTTCTTTCATACGTACCTCCCTGGTCGAGAATTCGAGAATGGGTCCGGGTGGGAAGGGACAGATGTCTTTAAAAAAAAAAAAAAAAAAAACGAGGAAAAAAAATAATGAAAAGAACGACTTAAAAAAAGAGGGCAAACTCGATGCAACAAAAGAAAGACACAGAAGTTGATGTTTTTGTTTTTGTCGTCCTGTGCTTGCACGCTGATCTCACACACCATGTTTAAAAAAAAAAGAAAAGACAAAACAAAAAGTGAAATGTGTTGTGAAGGATGCAAGAGTCCGTGGTGTGCTGGTGGTGTGTGCCGTGTCTGAAAACAGCCTCTTCTTTTGCACCCTCTCGCTGTCTCCTGAAGCGTTCGGCGGGGAGAACTAGCACGGTATGGTCGGTCGGGTGTTTCGCCACCCCAACCTTCATGTGGCATAACTGTCATGCTGTCTACAACCAAAAAAAAAAGAAAAGAAAAAAAACAAAAGGTGTGGGGGAGTGTGGGGCTCACCTGTCTTAGAAGGAGAGAGACTTAAGGTCTGTTTAGACTCCTCCTTCAGTTGGGGGACACGTACTGTCAGCGGAGGGGGCAGCAGCAGATCGTGGACAATTCAGCCTGGGAGAAATATAAGTTGATCGCTGTAAGGGGTCTTTTCAGCGCTAAAAGAGGGGGCGTGGTGGCTGTTTGGGTACTTGATCTGCCGCTACTCCCCGCTGACAGAGTGTGTCCTCCAACTGAAGGACGAGTCTAAACCAGGCTTTAGAGAGAAGGCTGTGAGGCGTACAGTGTGGCAATTTAATTGGCTTGTTGAAAACAAGCAAAGCAAGGGAGGTTTAGTTGGACATGACGGAGGAAGGAAGCAGTTTGTAGTCGGCTGGAAGTCTGTCTGTGTCTTGGCCAGATACACCTCTCTAGCTAGCAGTAGTAGTCATGGTGGACTATTTGCCTTGGTTGCTCGTCGGTCTTACCCTCCAGTAACCTTTGAAGGCTTTGTTCTGTCAACTCCAGGAACAGAGAAGAATGGATGGGCCTGTATCACAGGCCACACAACAATAGCAGTGTTTTGCGTGACGCCTGCTGAGAGCTCTTCAAGAGCTCAGGGACCTAACCCTCAGGGACAACAAGCCGTGCTGCACTTGCACATCTGGGTCAAGTGGACTCTTTTTTTTCTATTTACCTCCAGGGTAGTGTCAAGTTTGCACAGCTCGAGTGTATGAGCTCAGTCTGTGAAGCTTTTCCAGCTGGCGAGTTTTTAGACATGAGCAGTGCAAGTGATGCGCGCACATCCAGTAAAACAGGTGCTGGATCAAACAAACGTGCGTAAAAGAAGGAAAAATCCGCACACTGTTGCTGCTCACCGATTTATTGAACACAACGTTTCGGCCTCAGACGGTCTTCGTCAGGTGTATAGGTGTTCAATAAATTGGTTAGCAGCAACAGTGTGCGGATTTTTCCTTCTTCTTTTACGTGAGCTTTTAGACTTGCACACGGTCGACCCCCACAGGACCTCCCGCCCTACCCCACCCCACCCCACCCCACCCCCGAGTCCAGTCCAGTCCTCCTCTCCCCTGTCCTTGGCTGTACTGTTGCGTACTGTTACGAGGTGTCAGTCCTGAGTTGTGGTCCATGCCATGGTGTCTTTGACTTGGGAAAGAATGCCCTTGGTCTTGTGGCTGGCTGCGTGGTGGATCCTTGCGTGTCCTTGCGTGAGCTGCTTGTCTTGTCTGTCTGTCTGTCTCTCCGTCCGTCCGTCCGTGTGTTTGTCCCTGCGTCGATGGTTGTGTGTGTGCATGAGCAGCTTCCGGTGTTATAGCACAGCACTCTCTGCCGGGATTCATTCTCCTCTCCTTCCCCCGTCTCTTCATGCCCCTCTTCCTTTTCTCTTTTCTCTCCTCCCCAACCGCTGCTCTTCTCTTCCTTAACTTCTCCAGTCCTGAGATCTTCATCCCATAGCCCATTGCTGGCATAATCACAACTACCGCTCCTCATCTCTCAGTCTTTTCTCACATAAGCTGCTGGCGTTTTGTGTAGCTTGGGTTTTCTCTGATCGCCATCCTTGTTCCTGGCGTGGTGTTTTTGCTTTCTATCCTCCTGTGCTCTCTCCTCCTGTTTATATGTGTGGCTACAATAGACAAGACTCCAATATCCAAGGTCCTCCACTCATCCGTTTGTCTCTGCCTCTTTCCACAGATTCCGCCAGTGATTCAGCCAGATCCAAGGTAAGCATGTCATCATTGCATTACGCGGCGGCTGTGTATCCGAGACACACAGGTTGGACGTGTACTAATTTGGGACGAGTTGTCCTGAAAAAGTGGATTTCAATCACTGAAATGGTGCTTTGGAAACCCCTTTTTTGGTGTTAATCCATCGACTGCATGCCTATATTCGCCGTATTCGCACCATTACGGATGAAAATCTTCTCTTTGGAGTTGACATTGAAATAGCTAGTGTTGCGATGCAAACAGTAATATTCCTCACGAAAATGTCCTTAAAAATATGAAAACTGTGGGATGCAGTGTTGTCAGAGGGGAACTTAAGACAAGATTTCCATCTTCCAAGTCTTCCAGAATAAATGCATGTCTAGCTTTCTTTCTTTTTTTAACCTGCGATTAAATTGTAGGTCTGAAAAGTAGTGGCAAGTTGTTCATATTTTTCCTTGCAATAGCTAACAGGCACTGATAGCGACAAAATGGGTATGATCAGTGGCCCACCGCTTTTCCTCGGTCATTGCAACACAGCTCAGCGCTCCTGGCTCGGCCTTGCCTTTTCAGCCGTCCGTGCCTTTTCAGCTTAAATAGGCTTCCCGCAGCGTATTTGCCATAGTGTACATGGCAAATTATCCATAATTGAACCATTATGATCGCATCATATTTTTTTTAACATGGATGCTTTTTTTCTTTTGACATGACATATAGATTCAGTCCACCTCTTCAGTTCAGCATATTTGGCTTGGCTATTATTGCCACCAGAGGCTTCTTTCCAATACATAATGTACATAGTCGTCTTTGCCTGCTATGCTGACTGAACACTCACATTTGGCTGTAGTGTGTCATTATGCCATTCGTATTGTTATTCTGGTCTGGCTTCTACAGAACTAAACATATCTTAAGTATATTTCCATATAAGTTCAAAAACTAAAAGTCTCAAAGTGTTTTAAGCATTCGGGACAAACTCCGAGATACCGTGCAATGTGAGTTCGATTATTTTTCCAATTTCTTCACTTTTATCACTTGAACTCTTAGCACTTTAGCGCTAAATTGCTTTGTCTACTACAAGTAAATGATGATGATTTTCATAGAGTTGTGTCTAACGGTGCTATCTTCATCTTCCCCTCTCCTACCCCCACCACCACCACCACCACCACCACCACCACCACCCCCACCCCCACCACCACCACCACCACCACCACCACCGCTCAGGGCTCGTGGGGTTCTGGGAAGGACCAGTACAGCCGGGAGCTGCTGCGCTCCTCCATCTTCGCCAGCCGCAAACGCAAGAAGCCCAAAGACAAGTCGCAGCCCAGCAGCTCGGACGACGACCTCGACGCCCTCTTCCCCAAGAAGGAGCCCCAAGAGCAGAGCGGCGGCGGCCAGCCGGCCTGGTCGCAGCAGCCCGAGGAGGAGGGGGGACCGGGGGATGATGACGAGGGTGACGAGGAGGAGGATGAGAACCGAGCCCAGGGCCACCTCCACCAAGAAGAGGAAGTCCGGCGGGAGAACGGCAAGTGTGGAGTGAGCGTCGGCGTGACGGAGGAGCAGTGTCCGAGCCACCTGGAGCAGACTCCCGGTGGCACGCTGCTTCCCAATGGTGGCGGTGATGATGGTGGGGTTGACGACTTGACCCACCAGCCTGAGGCTGAGCTCTGCCCCTCCCCCAAGCCAGGCTCCTCCCCCAGCCTCAGCTACCGCATGCAGGCGGTGCGGCAGTGCTCGCTGTCGGACCCGCCGTCGTCGGTGTACGACGAGGGCTGCACGTCGGACCTGGGCACGCTCAACAGCACCAGCTCGCAGGCCTCGGCCGGACGGCCTCCGCGGCAGCGCAGCAGGATCCCATGCGGCTGGACCGCCGAGGGGGCGGCTGCGGCGGCCGAGGTGTGCTCCATCACGTCCGACTACTCCACCACCTCCTCCATGACCTTCACCACGGTGGGCGGGGACAGCGCCAGCACCATCATGAGCCCCGAGTTGCGGCCGGGCGCAGAGAGCCGCGGCACCGTGGCCACGCACGACGACGACGCCGACGACGAACGCAGCGAGCTGGTGAGCGAGGGCCGGCCCATGGAGACGGACAGCGAGAGCGACCTGTCCGTGTTCGCCGTGTGCCGGGATATAGGGCCCAGCCTGGAGGACAGCGGTTGCAAGGATCGCGGCGTGTGTACAACGGTACCGATCAGCTCTGCCCCGGAGATGGCCAACGCCTGCGGGAGCAGCCTGGCTGCCTCTCAGCGGCTCATCGCCGGGGACACGCTGGCCCGCAAGAAGAGCAGCCGGCAGAAAACGGACAGCGAGTCGTCCGTGGAGTCGTCGGGGCGCAGCGAGCGAGACCCCGGGCGTCTGGCGAGGGTCCTGGGTGTGGTGAAGGGCCGCTCCTCCACTGGCAGCCTCAGCTCCTCGTCGCAGCGCTGCAGCGGAGGAGAGCAGCCGGCCTGCGGCGGCGACGGTACGGGCAGTGGTGGCGAGCGCGGCGCGGGTGGTAACGGCATAGCCGGAGCAGGAGCAGGAGCATCCGCCGACAGCCAAGCATGGCGGCTGAAGATCACCGACCGCCTTAAGTTCCGCCTGCGTTCATCGGCGGACGACATGTTCGGCGTGGGCCGCTCGCCCGAGACGCGCGCTAAGCGCAAGGGCAACATCCGGCGGCGGCACACGATGGGTGGGCAGCGGGACTTCGCCGAGCTCACGGTACTGGGCGAGCCCTCGGAGCTGTCGGCCGTGGACCGCCTCAAGCCCAAGTGCAGCTCGCAGGACTTCTCCATCCGCGACTGGATCGTGCGGGAGCGGCACCGCGTCAGCAACCCCGAGGTCAGCTTGCTGGGCGCCGCCTCCTCCTCCTCCTCCTCCCAGACGCTACAGGGTCTCCCCCACGACTGCCCGGTGCAGGGGGACGGGGGGCTGGCCAACGGAGACGGCCTCTCCGCCCAGGGCAAGAGCCTAAGCCTGGGCGCTGACGCACACCCCCACAAACTGTCTGGCTCACAAGTGGTCCGCTCGCGTTTCTATCAGTACCTGTGAGAGTACAAGTACGCATGTACGTCTGTGTGTGTGTTTTGTGTGTGAATGAGATTGTGCGAGAGAACTTTTTAATTTTTTTTGTTTTTAATGGTCCACATCTGCTTTAATAATGAATTGTATGGGTTGTACGTGTCCCTGTGTGTCGCATGTGAATGAACTCACCATGGGGTGTCTTTGTGTACGTTGTTGTGTATCTCTGTGGACACTGACAGCATATAGGGTACGTGTGTATTTCGGGGGTCCCAAAGAGGCGACGGGACGGTTAGACGAGGCTGCTGGTGTGTCCTCCTCCTCCATTCCCTTTCCCATTCCCACCCCAGGAAACCACTCATCAACACAGGGGAGACCCGCACCATGTGGGGGTTCCCTCTCTCACCTCCGCCTCTGAACCCCAAGTATGGCTGGAAGACTGTGAGGTATTGCTGGGATAAAGTGAAGCTTGTTAAGTGATGGAAAGAGGATTGAAAGTTTTTATTTTTTATTCTTTTATTTTTGTTAGAATGGGCAAGGGTGTTTTTTTGTTGTTTTTTTAAGAGAACTTTTAGGGCTGACTTAGTAGGTCACACTAAGGAAGGATTAGGAAGGATGTGATGTGTTTTTTTAAAAAAAGGACTGGTGCGTAGTGTTGTAAAAGTATTGCTGGAGGAAAAACATTTTCTTTTCTTTGAAAATGTGTGGAGGTCCCAAAGGGTTTCCCCTGTGTGCCTCTAGGTAACCAAATGAAGAATGTAAATGCTTGCTGTTCTTACGTGACTTTTAAGACAAGAAAAAAAAGAAGTCAAAAAAAGAAACAGAGTTGGTAGTGTGCTCATCTCCTTTCAGGAAAATGGTGTACATATCCTCCACTCTCTCTCTCTCTCTCTCTATCTCTCTCTCTCTCTCTCTCTCTCTCTCTCTCTCTCTCTGTACTTGAAACATGTTCTCTGCAGATGGTTTTTGTTCTCCAGGCCTTCCCGGGGGATTGATTGGTGTGCTGTGCATGGTCGTCTCAGACAAAGTGATGCAGTAACCAGGCTCGACACCTTTTAAAATGGCTTTAAAAAGGACAGATGAACTATAGGAAAACAAAATTGTACGACACTACCGTAACCAAACTCAAAACACTGAAGGAAGTAATTTTCCGTTCATGCAATAGAGAATTTGTGCATCATAACACTATTCCTTGCATTTGAAAGCAACAATTGGGGTAGAGGAAGTAGAGTGGAGCAGGGAAAAAAATGTTTCTCAAGCTTGATGAGTGAAAAGTGCCTCCTTTTGAACTGATTTGGGGTCAGTAAGGGTGCCATACTGTCTTTCTGTACTGATGTGTTTTCACCAACATGTACTGTGAAAGATGTCATTTTTATCAACAAGAAACTCATTTTCCAGAACTCTTCCATTCATGGAAACCTAAACACGGG
Source organism: Engraulis encrasicolus (assembly GCF_034702125.1). NCBI lineage: Eukaryota > Metazoa > Chordata > Actinopteri > Clupeiformes > Engraulidae > Engraulis > Engraulis encrasicolus. Next base: position 42,046,984 of record NC_085872.1, on the reverse strand, counting down.
AGCTTCCATTCTGTGAGCATTCCGCTTGGGTCTTAACACATTTTTATACATGACACTTTTTGGTTCATTTTTTTATTATTCAGTTTTGATTTGTGTTTGCTTTCTGTAATGGAACTTGAATTTTAGATTTTCCTCTGTATAATAACTTCAAATGTACATATCTATTCCATGTTTTAGCTGCTTTTACTTCCTGTTTTTCCTTCTCCCCCTCCTCCTTTCTTCCATTGATTTCCTTGACGGGGGTTCTTGTCTTGGCACCTGTTCCAGGGATGTCAAGTACTTGGCTCCTTAGGGGGTGGGATGGGGGGTGTCAGAAGAACGAACTATGGTGGTCTGATGTCGAGAGGGTTGGGGGGAGGGGTGTGTGTGTTGTGTGCGCGTAGGGAGGGTGAGGTAAACGGGGATAACACGCCCAATCCCGCTTGGCCTCCATTCTGCCTTGACCATTTGTACCAAGCCGGGTCCACTCTGGGAGTGGGCGCGAGCCTCCTGAGAACACTGGACAATAAAAACCCTTCATGTCTGACTAAATGCCTTGTGTTGTGCTCTATGCGCCTCTCGGAGTCTTTGTTAATGCCTTGTGTTTGCTTGTGTCACTGGTGGACTGGTGTGCTATTTTTATGCACAGAAACACAGGAAAAAAATAATGTCCATCATCATTCTTCAATCCTTGTCAAGAAGTTATAGCTCGCTTTCAATTGGTTTTTCGTCACTTGATTTTTTTTCTCACCAGAAGATGGCAGTATGAGATTGAAAAACCCAAGCTCTTAGTGCATTCCTTTGTGTGAGTTTTATAAGAAATCAGTTCACCCAATCAATCACATTTTTCTCTTCAAAATGCTTTTTATGTACAACTTACGCACGTCAGGACTGAAAACAATATTGTAATCTACACATTTGTACATCAGGAGACAGGACTGGGTCTTACAATAGTAAATGAAGAAGGACTACAAGGGGACATTCAAGCTGTCAAAGGTTACAACACTTAAATAGTTACTAAACGAAAACAGAAAAATAAAAGTCAAACTTCTGGCTCACGCACATGCCAAATGATACAGTTCATGAGACGTACGTACCTTTCCCCTTGTGCTAATCAATGCTGGTCTAGCAATAAAATCAAGATATGTTGGAGAGAATGCTTACTGTCACTTCGCTTACATGAGGATTTTAATTAAAAATGGATAATTCAGGATTAAATAGTTCCGTCGCGTTTCCTTTGATCTTTCATTTAATTCTGAAATAAGAAGTGTTTACATGACGTTTTCAAAGTGGAATTAAGCTTTATTCAGAATTAAATGTCTCATGTAAACGTAGTGATTGAAACATTTCAATTCAATGTGTATGCCATTGCCATTGGCTTGTTGTAAGATCACTTCTAGGACTTTAAACAAAACATTTTAGATGACAATTTATGACACTTGGAGTCATCGACTAACACAAATTCACTTTTTAAAATACTTCCCCCAAAATGTTTTTGTTTGTTTTTTAAATTGAAGGAGACGATCTGATAAGTATAGAGTACACCCAATAAGGCACAGTGACTAAAACATCCTTGGAGTCTCCACAACTCAACGAGCCACAGAAGTACAAAGGAACAAAGCCTGAAAACTAGGGAAAGAACTCAGCTTTTTCTTATGTATGTATGTATGTATGTATGTTATGGCCCTCTTGGCATTTTGTGCCCTTACTGTACAGTAATGACCAGTAACTAACCTGCGCGACCATTTCACACACCCACTTAAAGCTACAGTACTGCAACACAAAACTGAACGCTTCAAGAAATTCAATATAAAGGACAGGACAGGACTGGAACAAAGTCTGAAGAGGGGCATGTCACGTCGTGACATTGCCAGATAAGCACACAGGGTTTTACAGCAGACGAATGTGAGGAGATGCTAGGGTGAACGCTATGTCCCTGGATATCACTGACAGATACTGTCTCTTTCAGAGGAGTAGTAGTCGTAGGGCTTGGTGTGCTACAATGTCCTTGATGAGAATCATACGGTCTCCCCTTTGCAGTCCCCAAAAGCTTGCTCCATCTGGTGCACTACCTCCACAGCCCAGCAGAGGGCTCCCTGTGCACAGCTATCTCCACTGCTGTTGCACACACCAGATCAAGGGGGGATATAGGCTACCGTGATCAGAATGAGAATATGGCGGGGGGGAAATGGTACAGAGATTATAACAGATCATGTCCTTACAGTATGTCCCTAACAGGCCACCATGTCCACAACTACTGCCCCCCCTCCCCTCTTCCTCAGCAGCCTGTATAGTATGTAGCAGATAAGACTCCATGTCCAAGTGGGGTTAATGCATGCAGATGCTGAGGGAGAGGACCCCATCCTTTGGAAGAGTGAACTGGCGAGAGAGGGGAGCAAGGTCAGATGGCGAGGGCAAATGATGCGGAGCAGTTACATTATCGGGGAGCCATGAGGGTGTTGCAGGAGGGTTTGTGTGCTTCTTGAGGGCGGATGGGGTTGTGCTGGAGGCAGGTGGTTGTAGTGGTGGTTGTAGTGGTGGCGGTGGCGGTGGCCACATGTTTAGCCGTCGTCCTCTCCGTCCTGCTCCAGGTCCTCCTCGGTCAGGATCTTTGGTGGCTGGAAACACTCCTCAAAGAAGTTGACCAGCGACTGGCTCAGGTGCTGCTTTAGGCTGGGGTTGTGGTGCAGGAAATGGCCCTCGTCAGGGTAGATCTGCAGAGGTAGAGAGGTAGAGACTGAAGAGAATTCCCAGCCCATGCTCCCACTATGTGACGTGGTCTGAGATTCCTCTGAGTAAATTGGCTTATTTTATCATAGAGTCAGAGGCTACTTCTCAATGTCAAATGCTCTAGCCTTGCTAGGACGTGAAACGCCAGGTGATTGGACCATAGAGGTAGAAAATAGCACTAGAGAGGACACAGCAATTTGCGACAGCACTGGGACATGGCAGCTGCAGCTTCCCAACTTCCGTAGGTAGTGTAGGTATCTTTAGGCAATGCAAGTCAATGGAGAACACGCCCACCCCTGTCGAGAAATTGGCTAAAACTGCGTAAATATGAAGTAACACTTTAATCAAAGACCAGATTTGAAATGTCAGGCTAAATATCCACTGAAATCATATGAGTCGATAAAATACATTTAAATATCAAATAATATCTTTTATGAACATAGTTAGCAACACACTTCAACTATTGTCCTTGTATAGTGTGTTGATGGACATTTTCACATGATTAAGCCATTTTTGACAGAGGTGAGCCTCGTTCTCCGTTAATTTCCATTTCTCTGATCTACCTACAGATAATGGCCGCTACAGATTGCCGTAAAAAGGGGGGCGGGGTCCTCTCTAGTGATATTTTCTACCTCTATGGATTGGACACTCCGCAGAGTTCACCAAAGAGTATCTAGTCACTGGGCGTTTCACGTCCTAGCAAGGCTAGAACACTGGGCATTGAGATGGAGCCAATGTATCAGCATTACAATGCTGAGCAGAGAAGAGAGGCAGAGTGAATAGTTAAAATCCCATGGTGATGATAGGAAGCCCCCACTGTGTGAAGTGGTCTGAGCTTCCTCTGAGTAGTATTGCTTGTTGTATAGAAAAGTCAGAGACCCTAGGCAGTGAAAAAGCCATAATAAAAAACGATAATATGTGAATTTTTCTGGACTAGCTCAGTAGCTTGTTAGTATTGCTAGTCCACGGATCACTAGTTAAACAGTGTGGTCTTCTAAAAAACACAGAATAGATATCTACTTTTACCTGGCAATGTTCTTTTTCAGACTGGAATTTTTAATTCAATTATATTGTTTTGTTAAGTACAGCATCACACACACACGCATCACACATTTACTCCATCATCAGAAGCGATTCATGAATTAAACATGGCGACATTAAAATGATATGTCACTCCTACTCTGGGATTAGAGGTGCCCTTTGATTACCTGGAGGCTGTAATTAGCCTGCTGCTGGACCAGCTGGGTGATGAATTTCGCTGTGTGCTGGAAATGAACTTTTTCTAAAAATGGGGAGGGAAAGAAATAGCATTATATTATATATCACAGTGAGGTATCTTTTTTCCGACACACACCAGAGGTAGTTGTTCCATGTGCTCCACTCTTGCAATCAACACCTCAACAACCCTTATACGGTTTCTACATTAAACATTGTGTTGTGCTTTTTTTTATTACTCATCATGGGAAAAGTTTTGACCAGCAATAGTAAAATAGAGAGCACTACAGCCTCCCCAGTCCCCCATGGAACACAAACTTTGGGAATATAACAGCATAGTGCAATGTAAACAAACAAACAAGGAAAAAACAGCACAGTAATGAATCCAATGAAGACAAACCATCTGCTGTAGGGTGAATAAGCAGGTACTTCTTGTCCTGAAACTGTTCTGTTCGGTATTCTAAATTTGCCACCTGTTCAGGAGAGAGAAAGATTAAAAAACAGTCAGAAATGCAGCTCTCTGACCCCCTCTGGTCCCTTGGCCTTTAAAAAATGATCAATGCTCAGTGCTGTACCTCATACGCCCGTGGGTTGGTCTTCTTCAGGCCAAGGTACCTTTCTGAGAATGCGGAGGCTAGGAAAGAGGAGCCACATTTGCCATCATTACATCATTACATCATGATGCAGCACCCACAGACATCAATTAAGAGCGCAGCAGGTGTGGCGGAAAGGGCACCAAGGTGAAGTAGGGCCATCCCTGACTTGGAGCACCACCTCCACCAGCATATATTTGTGTACAATACATGTGACTTAGCATGCTCGTGTGTCTGTCTATACAGCATATCTTGGAATGGTAATACGTATGTGTGCGGCACTGCAATGCAGGTTTATACACATTTGCAAACTTTGGCACTCTCAATCACACAGGATTAGAAATTCAACAGTGATAAAGCAGCTCAGGATATGATTGACTTCTGTAAAAGTGGACTGTATAGGTCTTGATAACTGCGGTCAATTCATTTTCTTTTAAAAACACACTAAAAGTAAGTATACTTTTGGGAATGTGCTGTATTTGTATCAATACAAATGTAGCCTATGTATATATTTATTTCCAGTACAATTAATTTGCTCAAGGTATTGCATAGTCAGTGAATTAATGTGCTCCAGCCTCTGTACGTGCAAGTAAATGTACCGTGCTCAGCAATAATGAGTACACCTCTTTTGAAAAGTAACATTATGTAGGCAGGCACTCTATGTAGCCTATATGAAATACATCAGTATGTTGACAAAATCAATTTGTTACCATGGGCACAAATGACTGTAAATGTAGGGGCCTGGTGTTTACCGTACCATATAAGTTGAAGTCTGTGATGGGTGACACGGCTGCTCCACACTTCAGTTCTGACGTCTCGGAGCCCAGCAGCAGTGTAGCCACGAAACCTCCGTACACCTGGAAGCATACAAAACACAGCTTTTAAAGATTTTTGGGGGGTCTTTTTTTTCTTTATTTGACAGGACCGTGTGAGAGGTGGACAGGAAGCGAATGGGGAGAGAGATGGGGAGGGGTCGGCAAAGGACCCGGGCCGGGAATAGAACCCGGGTCAGCCGCATGGTAGACAAGTGCCCTACCGGTTGGCCAAGGCAGGGCCCAAAACACAGCTTTTATAGCAGGATCTAATCATGCTCTCTCACATCTCTTCCTAACTCTCTACAGTGGTCATGGAGCTGCACTCTACCCATTAAACTGCATGATGTCAGCATGTGGCTGAATTACCAAGTCATCAAAGTCATTACTTTGGAGAACAGATGGAAGGGTTTTCATCTGGGATGCTGTGGCTGCTGTGGCTACTGTTATAGGTAGGGTATGGCCTACTTTTGGGCCAGAGTGAGTGAGTGCTTGGGGTTTTCATAGGTGCTTAAAACTGGGTTGAATAATTCATTTTAGTGGCACTATTGGATCAAAGCAAGTCTAAATTTAAAAGGTACCAGTGGCGGGGCGGTTCTGAAGACGTGCCCTCTTGCTCCCTGCTTTTCCCCCCTCTGCTCTCACAAACAGCTAAAAAGGAGAAACTCACACACCGAAAGAGAACACGAAGTCACTCCTGCGGAACTTTTTTTTCAATCCCAGGAGACTCTCCAGGGAAAAGATGCTGCCTTTTTCCAGAGATGTGTTGCTCTATTTTCTTTAGCCATTTTAGCCAGTTAAAACATGTTTTCCCCCACTCCCATATTTCACTCCTTAGGTGCCACAACTATCACCATCCAAGGAGAGAGCCAATGTTTGTTTGTTATTAACCTTAATTTGAGAAAACGCCTTGGTGAAAGTGAAAGCCGTTACGATGTTAGTTTCTTGAGAAGGAGCCAAAAGAGCACAAGGGGAACCTACTCCCTGGAGCCGTAGACAGCTCCCGTCTGTAAATGCCTGAGGTGTATAAAGTAGTAATAGAAGTAAATTCATGATGTAAGTAATAGAAACACATGCTTTTACATACGGTAGGTATGGTACTGTTACAACACTAGTTATTATTCCTCTGTTCCTAATGTTTTTTTTTTACATTTTTTTCCTTCAACGTCTAATTAATAGTTGTCTGATTTGCTAAACGTAAACACACACTGGCCAGTGACCCATGAGGGGAGAGGAGAGGAAAGGAGGAGAACAGGCGAGAAAAAGCCACTGAACAGAAGTACTGCGCTGGAAACAGACGCAAGAGAACACTAAAACTAAGCCCTCCATTCTCCTGCTCTGCATTTCTCAAGCCAAGGCATTATTTTACTGCTGACTATTCAAATGAGAGTCTCAACTGAGGAGGGAGGGAGGAGAATGGAAGAAAAAAAAGTGTGTGAGAGAGAGAGCGAGAGGAGACAATGTCTGACAGATGAAAGAAAAGATGGGCGCAGAGTGAAAGAAGAGGAAGAAGAAAAAAAAGTGATAACTGTTGGAACTGTATTTTATTCTATATGAAAGCAAACATGTTGCCGTGGCACAAATGTGCCCTTTCACATTCAAGAATTCCTGTTCAAGGCTGCAGAAGATTACTGGACTGTGCGAGGACTTTATCTGTACCAGAACAATGGAATGCCCAAACACAACAGAGTTGCGTCTCCACATGGCAGGCCAAGGACTGTGTGTTCGTTGCCTGATTATCATAGACTTGCAATCGAGATTCGATCTGCAGCGCCGCCGAAGGTGTTGCGTCACTAGGAGGGCGCAGCCTGGCTAGTGTGTTCGTGTGTTTGTGTGTGTGTGTGTGTGTGAATGAATTAATCTCTATCCGGGTACGCCCCCTTTTCCCTTTAGCGGATAGAGGTAATTGTTATCAGGGAAAATCCTCCAATAAATATGACTTATGGCTATTACATCGTTTAGAACGAGTGGGGAAAATGGTAGCTGACGGTTCTCCCCATCCGCTCTCCAAGCCGGTTTGAAACTTAATTAAGGATTCTCTGTGTCTTTCATTTCAGGTGTTTCATATTTACAAATGTTAAGGGTTTGAACCTAACATTTACTTGGTCCTTCGAACCGGATCCCAAGATACCCGACGATTCCAGCACGCGAGGAGGGAACCAGGAAAGTCTGTGGCCACAGCACTAAGACCCGTTTCCGGGACTGGTCTCTCCCTCGCAGGCTGGGATCCGACGGTTGACGGGAATCTTGAAAAGACCAGAGAATCGTGAGTAGGCCTACATTTTTATTTTTTATTTAAAAAGGATTGAATGAAAAGACGGTAAAATAAGAGAAGACAAAACCCTGACAATTCTAGACTCTATCAGGTAAACGTAAAGGGAGGGCAGACTCCCCTAGTACGAGAAACTAGTTGAAATTCTGTGTTCTCTGCGTTGAGAGAAAGTGTGCGTGAAAGGATTCGTATTACCACTCGGTAATACGTTTCATACCAATACAACAAGGTCCAAATAGCGAGTCTTTGTGGAAGCCTGTATGCAAGAAGATTCCACCTGTGAGGTTGAAGTGAATCTTACCACAAACGATCGTTGATCGCTATCTTGTTGAAAAGTGTATCCAACAATAGAGGCACTGTAGGTGTTGTGACGTTGGACTAAATTCATAGAGACAAAATGGGGGGCAGTAACAGCAAAAGAAGTGAAAAGTTCCTTGCTGAAATGCAATGCAAGGACTGGAAAATCGTGCATAGAGAAAATCCTAGTGCAGTAGCACCGCTGTGTTACTGGGTAAAAAACTATGGGTTTAATGGAAAGTTGTCTACAACAAACCTAACATTTATGGCCTGGCCAGCAGGGCCAACAGGAACACTACAATGAACACCAAAACTATCACGGCCAACGTCGAGGCCAACACCAAAATTCCTGACTAGACCGAGAGCACCAGTATCGACCGTACGGGCATGGCCCCTCGGCCGATGACTGGTTTGATGATAATGAGGAAACGGACGGGGATGTGGAAGAGGTAGAAGTCGTTCTAAACTTAGAAGGATTGTTTTACCAAGAAAAAAAAAATAGACCTGAAATTACCCTTCTGGTCCAAGGGACCCCCGTACGTTTCCTCTGTGACTCTGGTGCTAAAAAAAAAGCAAATGACAGCCATTTGGATTACTCACTGAGCAGTTAATGTCTCAGATAGCCTACCATATAATAATAATAATAATAATAATAATAATAATAATAATAATAATAATAATAATAATAATAATTGTATTTGTATAACACTGTGTCATACAAGGCAAGTAATATGGATATCTTTTTGTCTGTCTGTGTGGGCCCTATTTGTTGTATGAATTGTCCTAGTGGGACACCCCACTGTGTGTGTGAGAAAGATTGTATATGTGTCTGTGGAGTGTACGTGTGTATCTGTGGAGTGAGTGCCTAAATATGTCTGAGAGTGGAAGATTTTTTTTTTGAGTGTTTAGTGGAGGTACTCTATTGTGTTCAGAGTTAGCTGGAGCTTGGGAGTGCACATGTTGAAACAACATTTTTAAAATAAGAATAAGCCTTTTATTTTATTCTACAATTCAACTTTGAGGTGTAGGATTTTGTCATGATTTTGTTTTTCCACACATTCTTACCCATTTATTTTTGATTAGGAGAAAACGGGGTTGTGGAGTTATGTTGTTTCTTTACTATTTTCAATTGAAAGTTAACATGTTAATGTTTAAGCCTTTAAGACACGGCATTATAAATTAGCTGTTACCAGAATGGCAATGACCAAGTCATAATGTATTACTAAAGGCCCCGTGCACTGTCATGGTAGTGTAGTGTAGTTGCAAAAGAGTTTGCTTTCATGATTTACAGTACCAAAATGTCTTTGTTTCTTCTAAAGAATAGATGAAGCTTTCTCCTTGTTCTTATTTTTTTAAAAGAACAATGGGTTTGAGATCTTGAAATAACGCAGGCGTTATTTGATGGCCCAAAGGTGCTGTGAGTAAACCTAATTTGGACCTGGTCTGAGAGTTAGGTCACATGTGCTGAACATTTCTAGAAATTTAGGTTGTCATTTTGTTTTGATTGACGTTTAACTATGACTTATTTCTTTGTTTTATTTCATCGAATTTCTTGCCTTATTATGTTCTATTTTGATGAGTTATTGATCAATGGATCATGGGTTTGGTTTAATTTTAATGAATTAATAATTTTAATTTTAATGGTTTATTTTAATGACTGGAGCACAATGTTGACTCTGATAAACTAGACTCTGAATACACAGAGGCGCTTGACAACGTCGCCCAAGCAAAGATAACAGTGTCCTATGTGTAGATGTTTACATTAGCTCGGATAGATATTAAAAGGCTCAGAGGCTCTCTCTAAGTAGCCCAAGGTCCTCTGCAGGCACCCTTATCAGACACAGCAGGCCCAACTATAAACATGCAAATTTCTGTGGCAGAGACAGAAAGACTCTTAATATTGAAACCTCCAACAGTGTATGCTAAACCACCTGTTTGTCACTGAAAAGACAATAAGACCTAAAAAAAAACTGAACACCGACCTAGATAAAACAATACCAAAGCTTAAAGTTATGTTAAATATCTATCATTGTCATTAGTTTAATACTGTAAGTGTGAACATTGCTTCACATGGTGTGTGATGAGACATGTCAATGTTCTCTATTTGCTTTTAAAAGTTTGAATTTGATGACGTTGGGATCCTTATATTTTCATTTGTTTGATTTATAAACAAAGAGACAGTTGTCTCTCTGTCTTTTCATTTCAGTCGTCAACTTGCAATCAAAGTGAAAACTGATTGCCAATAAGGTTTTAGTTCCGTTACAAAATGTTTTATGTAACCGATACATGAAGTCAACCATTTTTTGCTCTGATATGATTTCAAATTGATCTGGCTTGAGTGTACATGAAGGAAAGTTGTTTTCCCTATATATATATATATATATTTTGTTCTTTGAGGAACAGGCCCAGTGTTATGGAAACGAGCTGAAACACAACTGATATGAATGGAAGGAACCTAGACAATACAAGACAATACATTTTGTTTTTAATTTGATAAGTTTCACAAGATTTTCCCAGAGTTTGTTTTGTTTCAATTGGGTAATAATTTTAGTTATAACACTTGATAAAATGACAACTGTTATTTTTTTTTTCTTTCTTTCAAACCATGGAAAGTTTGACCTAAAAGTTAGACAAGGTCTGACCTCTATACCAGATAAAGGGTCTGTCTGGTTGTTTGTTTCATTTTTCTTTTAAAGTTGCGTATTTTACAATGGCAGTTGTGTTTTCTTTCTTTTTATCTCTTACATTTTGATTGGTTCATCTAGTGATCTGTATGTCTGGGTGATGACAATGCATTGGATTATTGGATTATTATTGGATTCTCAATAATAATCCATTATTGGATTCTCAAATATTATTGGATTCTCAAATATTACTCATACTCAAATTTTTTATTTTTACAAAATACATTTTTGAATGTACTGACATTATTGGCAGGAGTTGGGCTAGGCCCCTATATCACCATGACCTCATGACAAAAGGACAGTGAGGACTGCATGCCAATATATTTCAGTTCTGTTACAAAGTGATTTATGCAGGCCTAACTATCATGTAAAGACAGCCAATACTATGGGTATAGTCATTTTGTACGGCATGCTTAATTTTTCTTAATTTTTCTTCTACATTCTATATTGGATGAACTATGTGGTCAACACCACATTTTGTCAGTTTGCGTTTATCGCCTATTCTGTAAGGAACTCTAATGTAAACGTGAGCCACAATAGTCAGATACTGACCAGAGTAATTTTCTTTTTCATAATTTTGCTCTTGATAAATTGTTGTTCCCCGGGAATGTAGAGCTATCTATTTTATTTTGATTATAGATTATGAGAGAATGGTTGGGCGGCTTTGGGTTTTGTTTTGTCTAAACTAACAAAACATGTTTTGTTTCCTCTCTATTATAATGCTCTCTAATCTGTGCACCTCCTCTAAACTAATGTCTGTGTATTTCTTTAAGCAAATGTTTGAAAAAGCCTGCCTTGATGTAGGCTATGCGAGTGATTCTCTGATTCGGCTACACTTTTAAGTCCGTGGATTTGATTTGCCAATTCCACTAACTATTAAGATTAAGCTTGGCAATTTGTTTGTTTGGCACTATGTAAACATCTAGGTCATTTAGTTGGGAAAAATACTGATAATTGACTTTTTGCTTTTGCCAAAAGCGTAGGGGAATCGTAGAATCACTCATGCACCTATGAACTGGAGGGTGTTGGAAGATGTTTACTTCTCATCATTTACTGTGCTCAAAGTCTGTTTCGGAAATTACTTAAGTCTTATTGAGTCATGTGGATGGCACATGTCTCAAACAGGAGAGATATTTTAGGATTAATCAGTGCATCAAACAAATATGTGTATAGGGCACATGTTAAATGAAACCTTGTTCTGAAACTTCACCCCTTAACCTAACCTAAAACAAACATAAGAGAGCTACAATGTGGAATCAAATTGCATCAGGGTTTGAATCATTTGTATGTTGGTGGTGTACTATAAACAAAAATGTGGACAGAATGAACAACATCCACTATAAATGTGCAGGCGCTGGGCAACAAAACTGAATTCGGGTTCAGGGCCATCCATGAACAACTGAAGGCAACCTGCCTAATGGCATTCCAATCTCGTATTGCGGTTGATATGCTTTTGGCCGATAGGAGTGTGTGCTCTATTTTTGGTTATCAATGTTGTTCCTTCATACCGAACAATGCGGCAGCTGACGAAAGTCTCACCAGGGCGATAGAGGGACTGGGATCCCTCAACCAAAAAGAAAATGAGAGACCACTCCGGGGTCGATACTTCAGTGTGGGATGGTTCCTCTGACATGTTTGGCCAATACAAACAGTTGGCAGCGTCCATAATCATGTCTATTGCAATATTTGCGGCGATCCTCACGTTATGTGGATGTTGTTGTATTCTTTGTATTAGAGTGTTGTGCACCAGATTTAGTACCACTGCCATTGCACAAATGGAAGAAAAAATGTCAAACCTATATGCTCTTCTAACTAGACAGGATAGTGATGTCGATGACACTATGATGATGTTGTTGGTGGAGACCATGAGCCTCCACACCAATCTGACGATTCCATCCAGGTCCCTGATCTGTTCCCTGACCCAGGGGATTATGCTCGGGGCCTCTAAGTGTACCTATTTAAAGAAAAAATCATTTGAAGTCATCACTGGATGATGTTAATGTTTGTCTCTATATAGAATAAACAGGGAAAATGTTGGAACTGTATTTTATTCTATATGAAAGCAAACATGTTGCCGTGGCACAAATGTGCCCTTTCACATTCAAGAATTCCTGTTCAAGGCTGCAGAAGATTACTGGACTGTGCGAGGACTTTATCTGTACCAGAACAATGGAATGCCCAAACACAACAGAGTTGCGTCTCCACATGGCAGGCCAAGGACTGTGTGTTCGTTGCCTGATTATCATAGACTTGCAATCGAGATTCGATCTGCAGCGCCGCCGAAGGTGTTGCGTCACTAGGAGGGCGCAGCCTGGCTAGTGTGTTCGTGTGTTTGTGTGTGTGTGTGTGTGTGAATGAATTAATCTCTATCCGGGTACGCCCCCTTTTCCCTTTAGCGGATAGAGATAATTGTTATCAGGGAAAATCCTCCAATAAATATGACTTATGGCTATTACATCGTTTAGAACGAGTGGGGAAAATGGTAGCTGACGGTTCTCCCCATCCGCTCTCCAAGCCGGTTTGAAACTTAATTAAGGATTCTCTGTGTCTTTCATTTCAGGTGTTTCATATTTACAAATGTTAAGGGTTTGAACCTAACAATAACAAAGGACGGGAGACGCAGGGAGCTGTGAATAGAGAAAAAGTGATAGAAGGCCCCTATTTTTGAGTGCAGACCGCACAGAACAGAACAGCAGAGGAATAAAGCTTTGCTTCCAGGCCTTTGAAGCTTAGCCCACTGCAGCTAATCCCTGCTGAGACTGACCCAGAAGCAGCCGAGCTGGAGCACCTGATCTCTCCTCTGGGACTCTTATTTTGGGCTCTTCAGCCTGAGTTGAGTTGGCCGTCCCGGTTTTGAACGTTTCACTTCAACGGCTTTATTTACTTTCATGGGAGCCATCCTCAAAGTGATGGCAGATGAGTTGGGAGGGGTGGGGGAAGGGGGCGGGGGTGGAGAAGGATGGAGGTTGACAGCATTACCTTTCCATACACTCCCATTCGAGTCTTGTCAATGTAGCTCTCTTTGGAGACGATGCTGAAAGGCATAACAACATGTACATGCATTTTATTTCACATCACAACACATTAGGAGATGCCATCATTAAAGTTCTATAAATACATCAATAATATTCCATTCAAATTAGCAATAACCATGGCCAGCTCCTTACCTGACTAGTCAGCTCCTTCACCCACTAGCACTTGGTTTAATATTAAAAAACAACTATTCTGCAGCCAATTAGGCTGCTGTGCTCTTACCCTAATGCCTCTTTTCCACTGCCGGTTTTCTGGTAGGTCTACAGCTTGACACAGCACAACTCGGCCGCCACTTTTTGCTTTACGATTGAGCTGTATTGTGCCTATTCAAAAGGCAAAAAGTGGCAGCCGAATCTCGCTGTAACGAGCTGTAGGCCTACCAGAAAAACGGTAGTGGAAAAGAGGCATTAGTTCATACCTAAACAGCAAGGATGATGAGTTAGTTGGACTTGCATGCATGCAGCAGCCCTTCTCCCCCTCTCCCCCGTGTCCCCCATCAGGGTTTGACACTGGCACCTGCCAACAGGCCAAATGCTGGTAAAACTTGTCTGTGGCGGGTAACAATTTCAGTGTCACTAGCCAATTTGGCAGGTAGCTTATTCTATGGTATGACATATCAGAATAGTGTATATTCTGTACTTTGCCTCTTGTGTATCAATTATTTGTATTTAAGTTCAAGAAAAAAGCTCAGTTACTCAGTTTCTATTTGTTTCTTTTATTTCCATGTAGAAACCCATGCATCTTCTTCTTGCTTTAAGCACCTCATCTTCAGAGGTTAGATGTACAGCGTCATGATAAAAAAAACACCTGGCTAGTAGAATAGCTGAATGGCTAGTGACTCGGGAAAACCACTAGCCACAGTGGTCGGCAAGTGAATAAGTTAATGTCAAGCCCTGTCCCCCATCTCTCCCCTCACCTGAGCGCCTCCAGCTGATCGCTCTTCTCCAGGTGGCCCAGCTTACGCTGCACGGTGTGGAGGAAGTCTGTGCCGCGGTAGCCGCTGCCTCGGCCGTCGAAGCGCATGACGATGGTGCTGTAGCTGCTGACCAGCACGGAGGTCCAGTCCACCTGGAACTGCTCCGACACCTGCTGACTACCAGGTGTGCCGTCACTGTGGGATGCCACGCACGCACGCACGCACGCACACACGGACATATGCACGCACACACGCACGCACGCACACACACACACACACACACGTTCACACACACACACACGCACGCACGCACGCACGCACGCGCACACACACACACACACACACACACACACAGAAAACCCGTTAGTTTTGTTCCAGAATCAGCCAAAATGATGATGAGGATGGGCACTGAGATCCTATCAATTATTGTGGCCACACACACACACACACACACACACACACACACACACACACACACACACACACACACACACACACACACACACACACACACACACACACACACACACACACACACACACACAGTCATTTCACCACAGGCCGCCACATAAATAGACACAACAGATACCTGTGTGGCTGTCCTACATGCTATGCACAAGCCCGCACACAAATAATTAGGCTGTGAATATTATGCATTCCAAAACCCACTAATATCCTCTCAGTAATCACATTGTGGGACAAAATGATGCAAAATATGCAGAATATCTCTGCAATAGAGGAATGCGAACTAACTTACACAACTAAAAGAAGTGGGTAGAGTGATGTGTCTTGGAATGTAGCCGGCTTTACAATCTGCACAGGAAGAACTGTGAAGGGGATAAAGAGAGTCAGTGCTTACAGTCACAAAACTTTCTCTGCTTTTTAATCTGGTTACATAAGCAATATGCTAGCTGCAAACCCAATCCTCTGGATGCGTTGATAGTATTATACCACACAATAAAAAACACACACAAAAGAGATACGCACTGTGGCCGTCTATCGTGATGTTCTTGTATTCTAGCAGGGGCATCTGCATATTGTTCACGGTGTCGTTCAAAGCCTCATTGGTCTCCACATCAAGCAGCCCTGCGGTGATGAGCAACGAGGAGAAAAGCTATTAGTAAGATCGTCAGGCAGCTGCAGAATCCATAAAGCAGAAGTTGTACTGTAACTCAACTAGTAAAAAATCCTCTTTTGCCTCTTTTCCACTGCCGTTTTTCTGGTAGGCCTACAGCTAGACAAAGCGTGACTCGGCCGCCACTTTTTGCTTATCAAATAGGCAAGACATAGCTCAATCATAAAGCAAAAAGTGGCAGCCGAGTCGTGCTGTGTCGAGCTGTAGGCCTACCAGAAAAGCGGCAGTGGAAAAGAGGCATTTATAACACTTCCAGAAGCTCTCCTCATCCAGGGGAAAGAAGGCATTGCGGATTCCATGCTGTGAGTGGGA
The DNA here is from genome assembly GCF_034702125.1 of Engraulis encrasicolus. Taxonomy (NCBI): domain Eukaryota; kingdom Metazoa; phylum Chordata; class Actinopteri; order Clupeiformes; family Engraulidae; genus Engraulis; species Engraulis encrasicolus. Next base: position 42,031,006 of record NC_085872.1, on the reverse strand, counting down.
CTGTCTCAGCTGCCTACTGTACACTATATACTGCATGTGAAGCATCGTGCGGAAGGAAGCTGGAAGTGTTCATGCTGACAGGCTGTGGCGGAGACTTTAAAGGCCGTCTCAGTAACATGCTGTTGGTCAGAGGGGATCGCTGATAAAGCAGTGACTTCTGACGGCCGCACGCTTCTCGTTTCCTGCATAATTCATGTGTCTTGAGTGTGAATCTCTTCTTCTTCTCTCTCGCTCTCTCTCCCTTCTGTCATGTAAATACTCTGAGTACTCTGTTGTTACTCATCCTCCCTCTCTTTCTCTGTCTTTCTCTGTCTTTCTCTGTCTTTCTCTCTCTCTCTCTCTCTCTCTCTCTCTTTCTCTCTCTCTCTCTCTCTCTCTCTCTCTCTCTCTCTCTCTCTCTCTCTCTCTCTCTCTCTCTCTCTCTCTCTCTCTCACACACACACACACACACACACACACACACACACACACACACACACACACACACACACACACACACACACACACACACACACACACACACACACACAGACCCCAAAGTTCCCTGAGGACGGGGTATCAGGCCTTCCTTGTGTATAGTATCTGGTCACTCACGCGACACAACACGTTGCATGAGCCTGATCTGACTTGGTCCAGCCGTTATATTTTAGCCTGGTCTCCCGTTAGGAGCCACTCTCTCACTCTCTCACTCCTGATTGGATGTGTGAACAATGTGCTGCTGCTGCTGCTGCCTGGCACACTTACTCTGAAACTGTCCGTCTGTGACACTGTACACTGCAGTGTAGGGCACTGCAGGACCTGGGAGAGAGAGACAGAAGTAGGCAGGAATGAGTATGTGCGTGTGTGGAGAGAGAGAGAGAGAGAGAGAGAGAGAGAGAGAGAGAGAGAGAGAGAGAGAGAGAGAGAGGAGAGAGAGAGAAGCAGACAGACAGACAGACAGATAGACAATCAAGGTGTTGACAGACAAGTCAGTTAGACTGTATTTCTCCATACAGCAGCTTTAGTCTCCATAATGTGGGGAAATAAAACGCTCCCGTTGTGATGTTTACTGAGATGGGCAGGAGCAGTGGATGTGGAGGCCTACAGTAAGTGCAACACCATACCACATCCCACCCAGCTCAGACAGACCCACACCACACCTCACACCACAGCACTCCGCAAAGTGCCGCGCCACACCATAACGCAACACACCACAGCACTCCGCAAAGTGCCGCGCCACACCATAACACAACACACCACAGCACTCCGCAAAGTGCCGCGCCACACCGTAACACAACACACCACAGCACTCCGCAAAGTGCCGCGCCACACCATAACACAGCACACCACAGCACTCCGCAAAGTGCCGCGCCACACCATAACACAACACACCACAGCACTCCGCAAAGTGCCGCGCCACACCATAACACAACACACCACAGCGCTCTCCACTCGGCTCTCTCCGCTCCATACATTCGATACATTCGATACGCTCGATACGCTCGATACATTCTGCTGAAGCCGCCGATCAGGAGTTTGTCTTACTTCGAGTGCACCCACGTCAGCTTCAGGGTCCGACTCAGGGTCGAATGCAAATGGGACAATAGTTGCCTGACCTGCCATGGCTAGTACCTTGCACACCGATATTACAGTAGCAGCTAATATTTACGCACCGAAGACTGCCTACTCAAACCCGCCCCCACTCATCGATGTCACACCCCTTCCCCCATCGCCCCTCCCCCTTGCCTTCGTCATGCATCTCATTATCAAAACAAGGCACTGGGGGATGCGCTGAAATGGGGATTTCTCTCAAGAGGCCAAAACGGCGTATTTCAGCTTCATTTTGAGAAAGCCTGCGGATATAACATCCTGAAACCTCCCCAATGCCAAATATTATGCCAACAAACACCATGCCATGGGATCATTAATAAAAAAGCACATGGCCCTCCGTTTCCTGCCCAACCAGCTCTCTAACCTAATCATCTCCCATGGCAACGGGCAGAGCAGCAGAGGCCACAGGAGAGATCATGTTGTGATGAATACGCCTGCAGCGCTGACACGCACGCGGCCCAAACATAGCACAAAAACACACACACACACGTGCACTCACACACACACGGGAACTCGCGCACACGCACACACACACACACACACATACGCGCGCACGCGCGCGCACACACACACACACACACACACACACACACACACACACACACACACACACACACACACACACACACACACACACACACACACACACACACACACACACACACACACACACACACACACACACACAAACAGAAAAGCCATTAGTTTTGTTCCAGAATCAGCCAAACCGATGATGATGAGGATGGGCACTGAGATCCTATCAATTACTGTGGCCACTGTGCTATTGCAATGGCCCATTAGTTTTGACATATACAGTATACAGACAGAAAAAGTTTGAAAACTAGCGGCGGGCCTTTACAAAATTCCAGTTGGGGTACTGCAGCAGGGTTGGGACACAGAATGAGAGTTCAAGGTGGTTGTTAACCCATTGATGCCTAAAGCACCTGCAAAAAACGCCTGCTGAATGTCTAAGCCCTTGTTGGGAGAGTTGCCCTCAGCCTATAAAAACCTAAATATCTCAGCCTGTGATGCACATAAAAACATGAAATAAGGTTGCATTTCAACTCCAAGAACCTCATCTTGCATTAGAATGTGTTCATTCAGCTGTAAAATACCCACATTTTTATTTAGAAAGCTAAAATCTTAGGAGCCTGAAGGCAGCGTTTATGTCGCTCCAGACTCCAAAGGTCAAACAATATATACGAGTCATCTGGCTGAAATGGGTTAATGTAAGTAATGCACCAGGACCTTTACCTCTGCAGTTCAGCAGGAAGTAGTGTGTGTCTGGACTGAAGGATCCACTCACGTAGCCACACTTCAGATCACAGGAAAGGCAGCGGCGGTTGAAAGGGGCAAAGGTGTCTGCACTGCAGCACACAGACACAAAAACAAAACAAAAAACAAGCTGACACCTCCTATTCTACTGGGCTCAGACAGGGCTGGACTGGCCATCTGGCATAGTGGGCATTTCCCAGTGGGTCCTGCACCCTTGTGGGCCCCTATTTTCAGAATTTCTTTAAAAATATATATATACTGTGTATACAGTATATCACGAAAGTGAATACACCCCTCACAGTTTTGCAGATTTTTGAGTATATCTTTTCATAGGAAAGCATGACAGAAATGTAACTTTGACACAATGATTAGTGACCTTTTAACAACATATTTAACCGCTTAAATTTCTTGTTCACTCAGAAAAAAACAAAATACAGCCATTAATGTTTGAACATGTACTCACAAAAGTGAGTACACCCCAGATTAGAATCCGGTAGAGAAGGGGCTATGTTGGCTCGAATCGTCTCGAAATGAAACGAAATGAAAAGGGATGACAAGGGAGGTCATCAGTGTGCGTTTCAACCTTTCTTTGCATTGAACTTTTACATTTTGAGTCTGCATCTGGCTTAAATAGATTGGTGTGAGATTTGAATGCAATCCCATGATCTGCTTCAGTAGTCACAGTGCATGTTGACATGCATGTTTCTTTTAGGTGTATTTCAGATTGCCAATGTTGACAGCATTCATGCATCCCCAAACCATGTCAGTCCCACTACCATGCTTGGCTTATGAGAGGATACGCCTTTTTTGTAAAACTCACTTGTTTACCACCACACATGCTTGACACCATCTAAAGCAAATTTGTTTATCTTGGTCTCTTCAGATCACACGACATGGTTCCAGTGATCCATATCCTTGGTCTGTTCATCTCTCTTGAGACCAAGATAAACAAATTTGCTTTAGATGGTGTCAAGCATGTGTGGTGGTAAACAAGTGAGTTTTACAAAAAAGGTGTATCCTCTCATAAGCCAAGCATGGTAGTGGGACTGACAAGGTTTGGGGATGCATGAATGCTGTCAACATTGGCAATCTGAAATACACCTAAAAGAAACATACATGTCAACATTCACTGTGACTACTGAAGCAGATCATGATATTCTCCATAGGCTTGCATTCAAATCTCACACCAATCTATTTAAGCCAGATGCAGACTCAAAATGTAAAAGTTCAATGCAAAGAAAGGTTGAAACGCATACTGATGACCTCCCTTGTCATCCCTTTTCATTTCGTTTCATTTCGAGACGATTCGAGCCAACATAGCCCTTTCTCTACCGGATTTTAATCTGGGGTGTACTCACTTTTGTGAGTACATGTTCAAACATTAATGGCTGTATTTTGTTTTTTTCTGAGTGAACAAGAAATTTAAGCGGTTAAATATGTTGTTAAAAGGTCACTAATCATTGTGTCAAAGTGAAATTTCTGTAATGCTTTCCTATGAAAAGATATACTCAAAAATCTGCAAAACTGTGAGGGGTGTATTCACTTTCGTGATATACTGTATATATATATATACTGTATATATATATGTATATATTTTTTGTACATTTCTTAAAATAGGGGCCCACGAGGGTGCGGGGCCCACCGGTGAGTCAGTTCTGCATCGCTAATTATGAGGGGGGGCCCTTTAAGACAAAAGTGCCCGGACCCTATTTCTCCCCTAGTCCAGCCCTACGCACAGAGGGTAAGTGTTAAAACCGTTGGTGTGTGTGGTGTTGAGTGACTGTCACAGATGGAAGAGAAAGGTGTTGGAAATAAGTGCAAAGAGAGAGTGAGAGAGAGAGAGAGAGAGAGAGAGAGAGAGAGAGAGAGAGAGAGAGAGAGAGAGAGAGGGCATAGTCTCACCTGTAAAGGTGTCTGCGACTTGGATCGTCCTCTTCAGTGCGCAAAAAATATCTGCAAGGTCATTGTAGTAATACATCAGCAAAACGTCACGCAGCAATACATTGTGTGTGCAACTACCCTCCTACTACTGCTCATCATTTATACTGTAAATGCATGCCAACATAATGTTATGCAACTTCTGTTCGTATAGTTTTGGAGTTTTTGTACTGTATACAAGACCAAAGACTTAAGCGATTGTACAGGTGAGCAAGAATGCAAGTGTAAATTCAGTCCTTGCAGAACACTAAGTGGTACAAAAAGTGTGTATGTGTGTGTGTGAGTATGTGTATGTGCATGCTTGCATGTGTATGTGTATGTGTATGTGTATGAGTATGAGTGTGTGATTATATGTGTATGTGTGTATGAGTATGTGTATGTGCATGCTTGTGTGTGTATGTTTGTATGTGTGTGTGTGAGTATGTGTATGTGCATGCTTGTGTGTGTATGTGTGTATGAGTGTGTGACTATGAGTGCGACTCACATCAGCTGCCTTTCCTTGCTGTAGGCCAGGATCTGCGTAACGTCCCAGTTTCCTGAGGTCACTGACTGCAGTGTGTCTATGCTGCTGTTGGGCTGAAACACAATAAAACACAACACGCTACAGTGCGGTACACCACGCCACACAAGAGACATACCATAATATCACTCCCCCCTCTCCCTCTCCCTCTCCCTCCCCTCTCTCTATCTATCCCCCTCTTTCCCTCATTTTCTCTCTCTCTCCAGTGTCTGGACTCCCTCTGCTTGTCAGCTGGTATATATTTGTGGCGCGGTACAGGTAGCAGCATACCTGAGAGGATGACATGGTGATGTGGAAGAAATTGCCTCCTCCCCCTTGGGCTCTGGTGAAGAAGAAGCGCAGGCCATCCTCGGAAAACAGCGGAGACTCGCTCTGAGACGTGGAATACGTGAGAATTTTTGTATGCAGTGAAGAACAGAGTGTTTTATAACATCACATACACTACATACACACATACACATGTGTGTGTGTGTGTGTGTGTGTGTGTGTGTGTGTGTGTGTGTGTGTGTGTGTGTGTGTGTGTGTGTGTGTGTGTGTGTGTGTGTGTGTGTGTGTGTGTGTGTGTGTGTGTGTGTGTGTGTCACACTGCATCCTTCACTGTTCAACTAGGGAGAATGAAACAGCGGCCCACATATTTAATGGCTGTAGTTTCTACAAAGGATTATTTATTGCTAGACATGACCGATTGGTTGACCTGATCTCCGATAATATTAAGAGCACCTTAGATGCAACGACAAATATGCATAAACACAGTGCTGTGCAGATAAACTGGTTTAATACAGAAAACCATGGAGACGTTCAGTTAGATAATATCCCTAACACTCCTGATATTACCATCATTGATGAAACAAATAGAACCGTGACCATTGTGGAAATAGGCTGCTCTTTTGATTTATATATGGACACTTGTTTTAATGACAAAATGCTTAAGTACCAGCCACTTCTTGAATTAATCATGAATTTGGGGTATAACTGCAAGTTAATTGTTCTTGTGTTTGGAAGCCTTGGACATGTACATAAGCTGGTCATGCGAGGACTGCAACTGTGTGGATTATGCAAAAAGAGTGCAAAGGGACTTGCCAAATTCTGCTCAATTTCTGACATAATTGGGAGCCTGTCCATCTGGAGACGGAGATGTCACATCTATCCATAGAGACTGGACTTATTATCTGTTTATCATCAATCTTGCCAATCTACAGGACTTTTTCCAATACTGTTTGGATCTGTAATCCTTGCCGGTGTGACGATCCAAATAAAAGTACTAAACTGTGTGTCTGTGTGTGTGTGTGTGCATACGGGCACGGCATGTGTATGTGTGTGTGTGTGTATGCGTGCAACACGTTATGTTTTGGCAGCTTATGCACGCCTGCCTTGGCTGTGGTGTTATCTTAATCCCTTCATGCCCCACCTGTCGGTGCAGCCAGCTTGCACTCTCGTCCTCGTGTTTCTGAAAGGAGAGAAGAGGGGACGAGAGAGGACACCAGTCATTAGAGCCAGCCCACCGCTCTCTTCCCTTTATCACAGCTCATCCAAAGACACCACCTGAGCCTGCTTGCCTGCTTGTGCTTCAATCCAATTCAATTTGTTGTTCACTCTCTGTCCCCTGTGGTCATACAGAGCAGGGGAAAAGAGCCTTTGTGTTTTCAGCTCCTCCTACCTCATGGACCAAATTACAGAAGGACTTGAAATTAACAGAACCGATTCCATTGAGCGATTTGAATTCCAGGATGAGAACACTTGAGACCGAATCCCCCATTTGTCATTGTTTTAATTGATTTGATTTGCTATTGTTTTACTTGATCTGTAATTTGAATGCATCTGAAATGTTAATTTTGTAACTTGTGCTGCCACTTGGCCAGGACGCCCTTCTAAAAGAGATTTTTTATTCTAAATGGGTCCATTTTTCTTGGTCAAATAAAGGTGAAATAAAATGAAATAAAAAGGGGAAAGGGGAAACAAACCTGCCACTCTATTCAGTAAATAAAAACAACAGCTGGAGCCAGCTGGTTTGCAGGGAACAGAATCCCCTCGGCTGGGGATGTAAACAAGTCGATGCACTTCCTCTCATGTTCTCACTTTATGGCAGATGCACTTAAAAACTCTGCGGGAGCCCTTGTGCATTTACCGAATCAAAGGTGAAGTAAAATGTATCATAGACGTACGCATACGCCACATGCATATGTCATATCCCATATGTAAATTTGTCGCCTGGTATGCTAATGTGGCATTTATGACTATGGGCAACAGAGGAGGCGTCTCCTGAATGTTTTTATTTTCTATATTGCAAAAAGTAAACACATGACCCATTTTAAATAAAAAAATGTGTGTGTGTGTGTGTGTGTGTGTGTGTGTGTGTGTGTGTGTGTGTGTGTGTGTGTGTGTGTGTGTGTGTGTGTGTGTGTGTGTGTGTGTTTGTATGCATTTGTGTTTGTGTGTGTGTGTGCGTGCGTGCGTGCGTGCGTGTGTGCGTGCATGCGTGCATGCGTGCGTGTGTGTGTGTGTCTTTGCGTGTGTGTGTATGTCCGTGTGTGTGTGTGTGCGCACGCGCGCTTGTGTGTCACCTTAGTGCAGATTCCTGTTGTGGCTTCGCACAGTGTGAGGATGGAGTTGTTCTGGGCTCTGTTCAGCCAGTTGACTGCCAGTTTGGTGCTGGTGGCCCACCTCACCATGGTGATGTAGTACTCCTTCCTGCTCACAACAGGAAATGGGATAGTATAGGATATCACAATAGGCTCACAGGTTTCCCTTGACAAGGGAAGTGGTGTTTAGTTACTTGCAAAAGTACAATTGTTAGACTTGGATGGCATAGACCAGTGGTTCTCAAACTGTTCCCATCATTCCCCCCTTTTGGAGGGTCTGGATGCTTCCAAGCCCCCCCAAGAAACAGTAGTAGCCTACTCGCGCAGACTGATTTTACGATCGCTGCGCAGAATCAAAGGAAAGGTGACTGGTGAGATAAAACAAAGAGGGACGTGTGTTCATTTCCTATGCTATTCAAATTCATGACAATTTATGATATAATGTTGGTGAGGGCTTAACAGGCATTGCTGCTTATTGGCGAGACAGGAAACAATTTCCTTTGGGGAAAAAAACTCAAAATCATATGTCACACGCCCCCCCCTGCAATGCCTCCGCGCCCCCCCCAGGGGGGCTTACGCCCCACTTTGAGAAACACTGGCATAGACAGTGGTTATTACTACAGGCTGTTGAGGTGTATCATTATCCCTATATAACTGATTCCTACATTAGGTTCTCTGCCCATAGGAAGGAGAAACACTAGTCATGCTGTTCTCCAAGGCCCCAGTGATGTGGAAGCTGAGAATGCGACGATGAGAAAGTAAAGCTGGTGGTGGTGTGTGGCGTAGGGGTGGGTATTGGCAACAATCTCACGATACAATACACATCCCAGTACAGGGGTGATGATACAATACATATTGTGATACATGTGAAGAGTTCAGATGCAAAACCCCCTAAGTGCCTTTTCAGAAAATAATCTTAATTCATTTTTATTTAATACAAAGCTGTCATTTTATTTTATTTATGTAATATAACTATTTATATGTATTATCAAGTACATGAATGTAAACCAAACCAACAACGGGGTTCTCTAAAAATATAGAAGTGCAGGTCTTCAGAAATGGAGTTAGGGGTTTTTGCATCTGAACTCTTCATGTGTATCCAAATACATGGTCTTCAAGGCGATATATATCCTGATATTCTAGGCTTTCTTGTTTTTATTCTTTTTTTTTGTAATTTTTTTTATGAAAACACAGATATAAGTACAGGTATAATCAAGTGTGACTTTTTTGTTTTTCTGTAGAGCAACAGTTACACTGTAGTGCATGTAAAACACGGCCTTCACAAAGCTGTTGGCCTATTGCATAGCAAGGAGCAACTGTCAGATGCAGTATCAGCAACTTGATAAACGAATTGTTTGTTGCACACGAAATATTGTTACTGATGACTCCGTATCGATATGTGTATTGTGAAGAGACCCGCGACGATATATTTTGATACCAATATTTTGAACACACCCCTGGTGTGGCGGTACCTTACCCGATGCGAGGGTCATCCGGCTTCTTCATCTGGACAATGTGAGGGGGCCCGTTCAGACTCACCACGGACACTTGGATAACAGGGTTCTCCTCCCCAGCCTGCAGGGGCGCAACGACACACACAGGGAAACGTGTCACACCGCCCGGTGGGGCGCACTTGCATCACCTCTGCTCTCCATCACAGTGGTGTTAACGGGCAACTCCTGCCAATTTCAACATGCAGTTGTATTGCTCACGCTACCCTTGACTTGTCAGTACCTGGTGACGCCGCATTTTTTGGCTCAGCCCTTTCCGAGATATGAGCTATTCTAATGGGGGCAACTTTTGTTTACATTTCAAAAAAACATTTTTATTTATTCCCAAAAACATCCAAAAGGTTATGCATAATCAGCAGACAGCTAGCAAACAGCGATACCTTTTGGGAAAATATTTGGAGTAGGCCTATGCTCATTTAAAAAAAAATGTAAACAAAAGTTGCCCCCATTAGAATAGCTCATATCTCGGAAAGGGCTGGGCCAAAAACTGCGGCATCACCGGGTACTGACAAGTCAAGGGTAGCGTGAGCAATACAACAGCACATTGAAATTGGCAGGAGTTGCCCTTTAACGGGCTTCAATGTGACATGTTCTGTATGACATTTTAACACACAATTTAACAAGTGGATAAGAAGCTTAAAAAACATCTGTTAGAGCGATGCTGTCAAAACAGGGTTCCCACAAATGGGCATTAAAGTGTCTAGTGTTGCTATTTTTAGTTGACATCCCAGTCTTGTCTCATGGATTCATTTCAAGCAGCACTCCATGAAAGGAGGCAGTTTTTCTTTCATTTGAAGTAGGATAGCAGATCTAGATGAGCCGGAAATGTGACTTTAAAAATGATACTTAAAATTATATCTTTAGTAACACACTGTAATGTGCAAAAAACATGTAAATGTGCTGCTTATGCAACAGTATCAAGCCCTACTATTTCAGCTATTAAAATGCAAATCGAGCCATATTTTCCATAAGCCATCATTACCAAATCACTCACATTCACAGCAGTATGTCTGAAAAGGAAAAAATGCTCGCAGAGTCCTCTTACTCATGTTTTTCATAAGCTGAAATCATTACTAACTAGAATGCACTCTGAGAGTGCAGACCTCCACCAAGGAAGCTGTTTGTTAATATTTGACTGTTACAGACGACTTTTGTTTTAAGTCTTTCTGCCTTCTTTTTGTGGTGTTAGAAACTGGAATGTCAACATGTCCCGCAGTTAATTTTCATGTTCATGATCCGGATCACCACTAGAATTGAATCACTTGTTCCTTGGGGCATTTACAACAACTCCACCAAGTTTCATCCAAATCTGTTCATAAGTTTTTGAGTTATCCTGCTGACAAACAAACTGACACAGACAGACAAACAGACAGACAGACAGACAGACAGACAGACAGACAGACAGACAGACAGACAGACAGACAAACCAACACGACAGAAAACATGACCTCCTTGGCTGATGTAAAAATCCCAACTAGACTGAGTCCTCTGACAGTACCTTGGGGTAACGGTACTCCTGTGCCATGGGGTAAGGGGTGCCAATGAACATGGGCATCTCCATCTTGGGCACCTGGGTGTCGTTGATGGTGGCGTATGCCAGCCTGTGCCCATCGGGGGACCACCAGTGGGCGATGTGAGTCTGGAATATTTCCTCTGTAAAAAAACCAACACAGAGACATTGAGAGTGTATACTGTGCACACTTTCAGTGATTTAGCCTGTATTGTATTTCCTTTGGATGGAAAAATTAAATGTACACTTAGCCATATGTGTTTTTTTTCCTGGGGCACTGTGGCCTTTTCAAAACAGTGAGGCTGTGAGGGACATTACAGAGGTGTCAGAGGCAATAGCTCCAAGATGATGTGAGGCACAGCTCCAGGGATTGGTCTGTAGGCGCTATGGGGAAGTATGGGCTTTGGCTCTCACTATATAGCCTATACGGCAGGCATGGGAATAGTGTGCACACACATAAAAGCAATGTGGAAAGAAAGAAGCAAGGCCATGATTTACCGCATCCATTCACAATGTTTCAGCCGGTCTGAACCATCAATTTATCATTTCTGTAAAACCGCTACAGTGGCGGCGGTGGTGGAGATGCTGGTGGTGGTGGTGGTGGTGGTGGTGGTGTGTGTGTGTGTGTGTGTGTGTGTGTGTGTGTGTGTGTGTGTGTGTGTGTGTGTGTGTGTGTGTGTGTGTGTGTGTGTGTGTGTGTGTGTGTGTCTTTGAGCATGTGTGTGTGTGCATATATGTGTGTATGTGTGCGCTATGCTTGTGTGCACATACAGTATAGTATGTGTTTGCTCTACGTATGTGTGTAGGAGAGTGGGGAGTGCGCGTGAGGGGAACCGAATCCATATTTCCAGCCTGACACAAAGTGTTCCTCTCTATGCCCCTCATTAGGTGCATCAAGTCCTATTAACCAATGCTCGTGTACGTTCGTGGGAACACAAAAACAGCCTTGTGCTATTAATCATGAAGGAGAGGAGAGGACAGGCATATATGACTCATCCTCTAGCCAAATGGAGGACTGTTACTGCTGATGCTCTCTGTCTTAGCATTCTACTCAGCAGTTGATTTTTTTTCTCAATGCCAAATTACAGAAATCCGACATGTACTCTGCACATGTATACCTGTAGAAAGCAGCCACACATTAGAATACTCTCCTTCTTTTTTTACTTTATTTATGATAGTATAGTGAAGATGGTGACAGGAAGCGAGTGGGGAGAGAGAGACAGGGAGAGAGAGACATCAAAGGACCCAGGGTAGTAGCCTGGAAAACCAGCGCCAACTGCTGGACGGCAAAATGTTTTGTTAGACATCCAACCCATTTAGGCTGGTTTATCAGGCTATCACGGTAGGCCACAAACTAGAACACTCTTCAAATGTGTATCCAGAGTGTTCCTGGGTCTGACCAAGGAGCTGACCATGGCCAAAGAGTGGAGTGGATTTGTGTGCAATATCGAGACCACATCTGACCTGGAGTCAGTGGCTGAATCTTACCCAGGGGACTTGTGGGGTTGCTTCGTGTGGGTGCACACATGGCTAGAGCCACATGATTCATGTTTGTGTTCACCAATCCCCAGGACTCATTATCAGTCTCCACGGTAGTCTAAGGATGGCAAATCAATTGGCAATGCCTCGATATCAATAAACACCCTGTTGGTTATCTATGGATATCTTAATTAAGCCGGCATAGCTCCATTGCTTGGCACCAGCACTCCAGTGATCTATATGTGTGTATGGCCCAATCAGGTTTGAGGTGGTGTTGCCAAAGGAAGGAATCATTTGAGAGGCTTCACTGGGAGTCTGATTACCCCAGAGGTAGCAGCACCCGCTAATACAGTCCAAACATAAAACAATGTCATGCAGAACGAACAAAAAACCCCTCAAGGTTATCCTTGCGTGCTGGGTGTTTCGGTAGCTGCTATTTGTACAAACAGTTTGATTACCCCCGCACCACCTTGCTCCCTCACCACTTTTATCTCTTTCTCTTCCAAATGAATGTTCATGAATATGGAAATGGGATTCTCGGCACCAACTACCGACACATCGGCGTAGCAACAAATTAGGCTAATGGGCTACAGACACTCAGAGGAGTCTCAAAGCTAGATCCAAATGAATACATACTCACAACAATCACCTCATCTGGGTACCAGGTTTATCTGAGGCTTTTCATACAGCCCAACAAAAACACATTTCCCTAGGGCGGCTTGTCATTTCTGGGTAGAGACACTAGATGGCAGTAGAGGTTCTTTAGCAACATAAAGTGCAGCAACGAGATGGACAGTAGATTTAAGTCATGTTTGCACTGTGTATTTGTACATAGGATGGTTATGTTCGCACCGCATTGACTAACTGAGTTCTACAGGAGGATGAAACATGACACAGGACGAAGATCTGATGTACCAAATACCACTACCAGTGTTATGGCAATACTTACTGTAAAACTACCCGACTGCCTTTTTATTTTCACTGTATAGGAATGATAAAATTGTATGAATTTCATCCTTTATTTCACCAGTTATTATTATTATCATTAGTAGTCGTAGTAATAGTAGTAGTAGTATCATTGTTATTATGTAATGCAGCTGTCCCTGAAGTGTAACTAAATGTCACTTAGCTTCCAGAACAAACATCATCACCGCTTAAAGTTGTACGACGGATACTTTTAATTATTCAGTGACAAAATCATGTCAGTAGGATAGGCTATACATATTACATGTATATGCCAAATATAAAATTAGGAATCTTCATCCAATGTGTTTTAGTGACCCAGATGAGACAAAGTGGAGTCGAGAACACACAAGGAGGACACACGCACGCACGCACGCACGCACGCACGCACGCACGCACGCACGCACGCACACACACACACACACTACTAGTAAGTCACAGCATGTTTTCATAGTGCAGTAGAGTGCCCATAGTAGTGTCTGTATCTACAGTATAAATGTAGTCCGATAAGGGCTGGTACGTGTCCAGACACTGAGACAGAGTCTGTCTTCCAGACAAGTTAAAAATTGAATCACAAATGATGAAATAGAGGACACCAGTGCCCAAACGGCATACAGTATGCAGCGTGCGCGTGCAGTGAGAATATTTGATCATCTCTGTAAAAGCAGGAAGCAACTACAGCATCATCTAGTGCAGTGTTTCTCAAACTTTTTTTAGGCGACCTAGCACCCTTTCAATTCATGACAGATCTCAAGGCACCACAAACCAACAAGTCATAACATGGCATCGCATCCGATACCACACAAGCTTAGAAAAGTAACACATTTGGAGACGTTCGAAGTTGCAGCGTTATCTCAGACAGACTGTGTGTAATAGACCACACTGGGCTGACCTAGTAAATGTACTTTATTGTGCGTAAAGGGTAGATGAAAGATTCCACTGACTAAGCATTCATTTATTAATTTAGACAAATATGTATTATATTCCATAATTTATGTATTTATTAAGGTCAATTTCACATACCATTAGCCATGTTTCCGCGGCACCCCTGAGGGGGGTGTGTGGTACCCCAGGGTGCCACGGCACCCCAGTTGAGAAACACTGATCTACTGCACTGGGCCAGGGTCACTATAAGGTCTCCAGACATACTATAGTTCCCTAAAAATATGAGCCGAGAACTTTAACATTTTCCAGAGCAACAATATTTTGTAGGTCACTCACAGTTACAGGTATTTCTGATGCAACTACTACTACCACTACTGCTAAAGTAGGGCAGTCATGGGTGAGCGGTTAGGGCGTCAGACTTGCATCCCAGAGGTTGTCGGTTCGACTCCCGACTCGCCAGGTTGGTTGGGGAGTAATTAACTTGTGCTCTCCCCCATCCTCCTCCATGACTGAGGTACCCTGAGCATGGTACCGTCCCACCGCACTGCTCCCCATGGGGCCCCACTGAGGGCTGCCCCCTTGCACGGGTGAGGCATAAATGCAATTTCGTTGTGTGCAGTGTTCACTTGTGTGCTGTGGAGTGCTGTGTCACAATGACAATGGGAGTTGGAGTTTCCCAATGGGCTTTCACGCTTTCACTTTAAAGCAACACAACCACTCTACCACTAACAATAATGCTTACATTATGGTCTGAATACAGGTATGCATGGTGGTCTACAAAAACCCAGAATGAAACAAAATTCTAGGCTTGATTCGCAATTGTCTAGTCTTAGTGACTGGAGTAACCTGATGTAGTGATTGTGGGTAAATTGTTACCTTTAACTTGGCAGAATATCTAAAAGTAGGACCAACCGCAAAATTCTCTCAAGCAGTTTCTCCAAATACACCCACCCAACACTGTAACCCCCCACACCACATATACACATTGTCAGCAAAACTCAGAATTAAAAATGAAGAAAAACAGTGCTCAGCAACCACCCGCCTCTCCACTACTGACAATCCACCCCACCAGATGGCTCTCCTGAACTCACACACTGCAGCCCCTCACAGTTATGCAGATAGCACAAGCCAGGTGAGCCTACAATCACCAGCAAGTCAACTACGACAGGCACATCACATCAAATGCTGATTCGACTGTGCCGAAAATACTCCCTTCTCCTGGCACCAGACGCACAGAGTCTGGCAGTGAAAGGCAACTAATCAGGATGATTTAATGAACAGCCAAATCCATCACAGGAAACACAAAAGGGAGGTTCACCTCAGGTGACCTAATGGGAAATGTAGTTATGTGAACGCTATAGAGTTTCCTCCGTTTTATATCCGAAACAACAGACTGGTGTAGGTGTTTGGTGGTGAGAATTGACTTGGCTCAAGTTTCGCACAATACAGTAGGAGGTAAAAGCCTGAACCTCTCCTTTTGTCTCCTGCGGTACTCGGCAGGATTATGCGGAAGCTTATCCGTGGGCTAACATTCTTATTAATCCCAAAACCCAATCCCTCTGATTATGCTGCAGGCACTGGAATAGAATAAGTCAGACTCATTTGGGGGACTTTTGGCTTGGCCCTGAATGTCTTCTAAGACCCATTTAAATGGCTCATTCTGAACCATTATGGCTGCAATGGAATAGTATATAATAATTGGGATTACAAAGAGACTGCGACAGCTTTGTTGACAGTTATTGAGACTGCGAGAGTGGCATAAGAAGGTGACACAGGTGACACACACACACACATGCACACACACGTGCACACACACACACACACACACACACACACACACACACACACACACACACACACACACACACACACACACACACACACACACCAAGTGAGCAGCACCAGCGCAGCTTGAAGTCAGCAGGCTCATGTCTATGCCACTGATTACAACTACTGCTCCCCAGTCCCCATCCACTTTTTATTGCCCTGCAAAAGCTTCGGAAAACCCTTTCGCCACGGGCTTCCAGCCAGGCAGGGCATGCAAAACCGATAAGTGTACTGTCAACATGGGCGATTAGGAGTCGACTGCTGAATAAAACAGAGCGAGATAGGATGGCCAGACCTTTGGATGGGGTCATCGGACAACGTATGAATAAGTGATGAAGCCTTCGGCCCCTCTATTAAAGAGATCTCCAGCTCAGACTAGCGGATGAAAGCTTGTGCTTTGTGCAGGAGCACACGTCAGGAGAGCCCAAAAGCCCAACACCTCGACATGGAAGGAGAGAAGGAAAATTGAGAGACTGAGTGGCTAATTTCCCTTGATAGCCTCTAGAATGGCCTTGCCCATTGAAACTAGGTGCAGAGAGCCATCCTCATATTTGAGCAGTAGCTCTAGTTGCCTAATACACTGCAGCACAAGTCTGTACCACTGACTGTAAAGTATTCAACAATTTCTATGATGCAATGGCTTCTAAAGAGATCTGTGAATGTATTTAATCACCTTTTAACATTTGCTTTTGTCCATGTGTGCATTTCCTACGTGATTTCCTCTACCATTCATAGAGAGCAGAAGCACAACATTATCATTGCATTTCTCTGAGTACTGCGGCTCACTGTCCACTAAGGAGAGTCAGCAGGACAAGTACAGTGAGCGTGGTTACATGCACATTAATAATTCGATTAAGCATTACTCCGATTATGACTAGAACGTAGAATACTCCGATCTGGTCCGGTCTACATGCTAAATGAACGTCATCGAATCGGATGATTTGATTCTACCCCAATATTTGTCCTCCAGTTGCACACATCTGTTTTCAGCCAAACCTTTTTTTAATTTTGTCTTTGAAAATAACGCATAGCTAGAGGTCAAATTGCTGTTATTTTGCCACTCTGTCGCGTCACTAAAAGAAAACAACCGTTGTTTCGGAAAACACATAGGTCAAGCTATCTGAAGACGTCATTTCATCCATTCTCAAACACACTTTCTTCCCTACTTCATATGCCTAAAAACTATTCAAATGACACGCGTCCACTAGCCTACCTAGAACTAGGCTACCTAACAGAAGCACAACCACAACTCTGCTATTGCTGCCGAACAATGTGTGTATTCGAAAACGTGACAAAATGTTGCAGCGGTTGAACATGTCACTTGTTAAATAAATTACCGGTAGCCTAGTTCTAAATAACCTTAGTGGTTGTCGGCCAAATGAATTAATTCAGTTGTCGCTACTTGACGCAAGGGATGGGAAGGGGCGGGGGAATCCCCCTGGCAGAGAACCTCAGCAAAGCAAGTAAGCGAGCTGTCACGGAATCCCCTCAAAATTGACCATATCATCATTCGGAAGTTGGCTGTTTGTTTGTTTCAGCTAGATGGTGCATTAAACTGTAATATGAAATCATATCACTAGACCACGGTGCAAATTCGTATTTGGATGTAACAAGCACATTTTTTGTTCTCCCAGGCACTTCTAGACAACAAGCAGCGAGTGCAATTACCCAGGAATGTTTTAGCTGAAGATGGTCGTAGCCTGACACAAACCTGGACGCTAACAGATAGAGAATCGATTTTATAACGGTGCTTTGGGGAAATTATTATAACAGTGCTGTGGGAAATGCGACTGCCGGTATATCTTTTAATGTTGGCTAGATCCCTGGCTTGCCCTGTTGCCAGACTGTCAGAAGTTTGAGTGGTTTAGTGCACTTGCTAGCTACGTAGCATGAGTTGTGAACACTTTTTAAAAACCCATCAGAAGCGGTACAAGCCATACAAGACCTTGTTTCGCAAATGCCGTTGGGTGCGTGATTTATTTCCTTATGGTTTAACTACAGAATAAGATAACAAAGCTAGGTTGTTATGTGCTCTGTTTGCTTAGCTTACATGATTGCACAAGTCCATGATCCCAATGCAACAATTACAAAAAGCTTCAACTGACATTAGGCTACACAAAAATGAATAATTTTGCCAACCTTCTCTTCATTGCATTAATCAATGCCGGGCTGAAGTTTATCTGTGCATTCTGAAGCAATCAGACGACAGACGTCTCTGCAAGTGCTGCCGAGTTTCTCGTGCATCTTAGACAGTAGCCCACCATCAAAAGGGTAGGCCATACCGTTTCACTGGTGGCACACATAGAATCATCTGACTAAAATGATGATTTTCAAAGAGTCGAGCTCCGATTCCTACGTGCATGCAGCGATTCTAGGCTCCCCACATAAAATAGTTCCCCATTCCCTGTCTTTCTCCCATCCATGTCTATTTTAAAATCTGATAGTCCTGCTCGTCTGTAGGCTAACGGGTCTCCTGTGAGTCCTGTCCTCCTCGGTCCAAAAGTGGACTTTTTTGTTGGCCATTGTACGATGTTAAATGCTAAATCAAGCGTAGGTCTACCTTGTATTAGTTGATAGAAACAGCGCGAGGGATAGAATACTCCAGTTTTAATCGGAGTATTCTGTTACATGACAAATCCAATCGGACCCAAATCAGATAATCCACGTCGTCTAATCGGATTTCTTAAAATCTGATTCCAATCGAATTATTCGAGTTACATGACATTTCTTTAATCGGAGTAATGCAATAATGCGATTTTAATCGAATTATTAATTTGCATGTAACCACGCTCAGTAACAGAGGAGGGTGACCTCACCTTCGTACAGCCAGTCACCCAGGCCGTTGAACACCACACCTTCCTCCCCGGTCGACACCAGGCGTATGGTTCTCTCGTCCACTGCAGGCCGGTAGTAGATATTGTTCTCAAAGATGAAAATCTGTACAGGGAGGATAAAAAGGTCAGTGCCGAGATTTTGTGCTGTTAAGGTCATTTTTATGAGCACAAGATGGATGGCAGGCTGCAGAGGCTAGCAGGGTTTTTTGTTTTATGGCAGTGTTTCAAATGGAAAACTGGCTATTTTTCTTTAATTATCTTGGGACAATTTCAACAGTTGATGGCTCTTTATGAGTAAACAAGATTCAAATTAAATTGTGTAATCTAAATTTGCCATTTCCTGACAGCTAATGACAACTCAAAAGAACCACATCCTCCAAAAAGCTATGCATGCATGGCAGACAATTAGCATAACAATGAGAGGATTTCTATGTTTTGTAAATTATATCACTCCTCACATGGTATGTCGCATCAATCTAATTACATGAAGGCAATCCATTTCACCCTTCATCCATCACTATTTTTAATCGCCAATGAAGCTCTCTCTTATTTCCTATCACACTATCCCAGTAGGCACTGAGAGAGTAGGCACTGAGTATGGAATGTGGCGTGATGTATTCTGCGCAGCTTTGGTCTTAATTAAGATCCCGCACATGGCTCAGTGGTACCATCACGACACAGTCCTTACGTAAGCTTTGTCACTGTTTGAAGGCTGCCTGACAGGCAATGAGTGGCATCTGCTGCCCCAGTGTGTGTGTGTGTGTGTGTGTGTGTGTGTGTGTGTGTGTGTGTGTGTGTGTGTGTGTGTGTGTGTGTGTGTGTGTGTGTGTGTGTGTGTGTGTGTGTGTGTGTGTGTGTGTGTGTGTGTGTGTGCGCGTGTGCGTGTGCGTGCGCGTGCGTGATAATGTGTGTGATTTGTGTGTGTGCGTGCGTGTGCGGTGTGCGTGTGCGGTGTGCGTGTGATTTGCGTGTGCGTATGTACCATATGAGTGTGCCTGAGTTCAGCGTGCATGCGAACACTACACATTTGTTAGTTTGTATATACCAGTACTGTATGTATGCATGAGTGTGCCATTTGCGTGAGTGTGCGTGTGTGCGTGGGCCTTATGAGTGTACTGTCAGTGTATGCATTGGGAGTGTTGTTTGTTTGGCAGATGCCAGGCACATTTCCAGGGCCGTGGGCACCCAGACAGCTGTCTCTCACTGCCAGCTGGGCATGTGTGTAATACTGCAGTCTGGGCCTGAGTCTGAGCTCCTGTGAAGGGTTTAAATGGCTGACTGTGGATGCTGGCCATGTAGACACCACAACGCACACTCCAGGTTTATGGCTGAATATGAATGCGGGAAGCATTTCAACTGATTTGTATGTGAATGGATCTTCAGAAAGAAGGAAAACTTTCTGGCTGCCTGCTGGAAGAGTGGAGACTGAAGCGATGTATTATTGATGTGTTCAGATTTAAGCTTTCAGAAAATCCAGCAGAGCAGGTGTGTGTGTGTGTGTATATATATGCATGAGCTAACAATTTGCTAACAAATTGGTCTTAAGTCCTCCCGTCTTGTCCTCTCTGCATGAGTGAGAGATATTGTGAGGGATCACAGCATGGGAGCGTTATAAACGGCTCTGTGACACTGTGACAGGCAGGGCCGCTGACAGCTTTTGCTGGACCCGGGACAAAGTCATCTGAAAGGGCCCCCTATCCAATACATACAATGCAATGAGGACCCAATTCTGGGCCCCCTATCTCCCTGGGCCCGGGACAACATACCCCTTTGTCTCTCCCCCGTGTCGGCGGCCCTGGTGACAGGCATGGCACGCATGCTTACTGTCAAAGAATGGCACATGCTCTGACATGCAGGCTATAATGAAACACCCCTGATGTGCATTCAGAGGGTGCCCAGTCTGCTGCCCTTTTGGAGTGGTGCAAAGAAAAATGTTTTCCCAAGAAGAGAGTCATGACACCTCCTCAAAAGGGACTCAGTGGTTTTTGTTAACAAAAATCCTGGATTGACCAACATGTCAGGGTGTCATTTTTGGCACTTTGGCTTCGGCTGTAGATGGAAGGATGGATCATCAACAAACACTTTAACCCTTTTCGCGCAGAGCCAATGGTATAACCTCACTGTCATCAAAATGGCAATGACCATGCCTTAATCTGCTACTTACGGCTCTCTGTAATGTCATAGCCATGTTGTTATGATGTAGTTGAGTATTTTCAGCAAATAGTGAATAGGCCCGCCGGCGACCCCATCTGAGAGGCGCTACTCTGATACTCTATGGCAGTTGCTATAACTAATTGGGTCTTATGGGAGGGCTGCAAATGTTTCCTTTTTTGTCGTCATGGACATAGAATGACACATTCCTCCTTCCTCCTTCAAGAATGACATTCATCTCATTAGTGCTTTTGGTGCCATTAAAACAATGTTGGCTAAAAAGGCACCAGATGCTTGAAGATAAAATCCCACCATCCCTTGCAGGACTGTTACATCCCTGCTGACCTCATTTCCAAGGACAAAAACATGAGCTCGAAACACTCAGGCGCTCTGCGGGCATCTCAGCCCAGACAGTGTTCGCGGCTGTTAAGAGTCATTTCTGATAATGTTTTCTTAAAGTCAATCAATATGGTGAAAAGGCATTTTTTTGAGAATAGTGGATTAGTCTTTTATTGCTTGAAATCTGAGACTGCTTTTTCTTAATGCCACACGCTCATATGCGGTGAAATGGAGGCTGTCAGTGCAGTGGGCACTGTCTGCTGTAATTTACTGTAAAGAGCAGGTGGGAGCACAAAGGACTAATATGCCATATAATATGTCCTCGGTATGAATGCTCAGACCTTGCTTGGCAGGGAAAAGCTGTGTGCTTTCAAAGAAAGAACGAAATGGATGGGTGGGGTGAAGAGAAAATACAACACTCTTGTGATGAATCAAGATCACCAAAAGCCGTCCGAAAGACTCTAAGGTAGTGTTTCTCAGCGGGGGCTCCACAGCCCCTTAGGGGGGCGTTGAGAAGGATACAACTGAAAGAAGGGGTACTCAGTTGCCATTCGTCTATTTATATTTTTAATACTAAGGAGGGTGTTGGCAGACTTATAATGAGGTCAAGGGTTAGGCTTATGATGAAGTAGTATAGGGGGCATTTGTTCCGAAAAGGTTGAGAACCACTGCTCTAAGGTGTGTGTGTGTGTGTGTGTGTGTGTGTGTGTGTGTGTGTGTGTGTGTGTGTGTGTGTGTGTGTGTGTGTGTGTGTGTGTGTGTGTGTGTGTGTGTGTGTGTGTGTGTGTGTGTGTGTGTGTGTGTGTGTGCATAACTTGAAATGTGAGTGTCTGAGACATATGGGAGTGTTAACATGTATTTGTGTGCAACTGAGATGGCCAGAAGTAAAACAAACATGTAATATGCTGTATGTACAAAGTCACTTCCTCCAAAGGCCTTTGTCCAAGGTATTGATATTCCAAGGTTTCCACACGGCCGCTTTTGACTTTGACTCCTTGATCCACACTGGGGCTTTTACTTCTCTCTCCAATGGTTTCTTTCTTTCTTTCTTTCTTTCTTTCTTTCTTTCTTTCTTTCTTTCTTTCTTTCTTTGCCCCCAAAGTGTTTTGGAGTGGGTGACCTTCAGAGCAGTGCCTATGCAGACAGTGTGTTGGCTAACTCCCGCTGCCTTCTCTGTCACTGCAGACTAATTGCCTGAGGCTGATAGAGGGAGCGCCAGGGTTGTTTCTCCATCGACACCCCCTACCAAACAACCCATCACCCCATTTTGCACGCCTGCTGTTCAGGCACCCAACACTGCTCCACTCACCTCGCCAAGCCCTGGGTTTTGCCCCCTTCACTGCACCCACAGGCTCTAAAGAAGATTGTTTGTTGTTGTGGTGTTATGATGATGGTGGGGTGAGTGTGTCGGTCGGACTCAGAGCTGTCATGGCACCTCGGGCCACGGGCAGCGCTCTGGAGCCGTGCCATCGCAGT
Source organism: Engraulis encrasicolus (assembly GCF_034702125.1). Taxonomy (NCBI): domain Eukaryota; kingdom Metazoa; phylum Chordata; class Actinopteri; order Clupeiformes; family Engraulidae; genus Engraulis; species Engraulis encrasicolus. Next base: position 42,008,129 of record NC_085872.1, on the reverse strand, counting down.
GCCATCTGCTCTGGCGTCTGTGTGGCTGGGTGCCGCGTGCCACAATTTTGCTCTGACTCTCCGAGTGGCTCGTGTGTGAGACGGGCATGAGAGCGGGCATGGTTCCGATCACAGGTGTTACGCTGTCCTGACCTCATTAGTGCTACAGCGCGGCTTCCACATTACACATAAACTCAGTTCACCAGGTTCACCGTACGACGTGATTAAATATGCAATGAACCCCTATTTTTAGGCTGCATACCTGTACACACACTTGCAAGCACGCAAGCACGCACACACACACACACACATGCGTGTGCACACACACACACACAGCTGTGCTAAACATACAGAGTAATCAGTGAAAGCTTAAATACCCTTGGCAGTAAGGGGAATTTGGGCTCCCAGTTTTAAAAAGTACCTACGGCTAGTTGTACTGTATGTCGAAAGGCAGTGTAGAAGGTTGAGTGTGTCTGCGTCATGGCGGTGCAGTAAAAGCGAGCCACTCACCAGTTGCTGGCCCTTGGGACCCCATCCGGCATACTGCAGCTTGCTGCTGCGGACTTCCGAGGGGTTCAGAGGGTAGGCATCTCTGCAAACATAACCAAAGTCAACCCATACAGCAATCTCAACTTAAAATATGGCTGTGTAGTTGTATAGACATTGTATAGACATGGGGGTTGGGACATGCTACAAAGAAAGTACTAACAAACAATTGAAAGTTCTGACCCAGTGGAAATCGGTGGTAACAATTTCCACCCTAGTAAATGCTGCATGATTTGTTGATGTGATGGTGCACTATCCCAACTTCCACCAGGGGGCAGTGCATGCAAAAATTAACAAGAGCTTTTGCAATGGAAATCCTCAATGACTATTAAACAATGACAATCAACTGACAGGCTCTTGGAGATGCCTAATTATTCTCTTAAGATACTAATAATACCCTCACAAAAGACTTGCTGTGCTAGTCATAGCTCACACAATAGCATTTATAGCCAACAAATGATCGGGAGAGGAAGGTTTACAATAAGACATTGCAAAATGCTGCAAAGATGTGAATAAATGCTTACGGTGTTGTAAGACTACAGATGATGTAGTCTGCCATGTAAGAATGCTGATAGATCTGAAAAGATGAAAAATAAATGACATAATTACACTGAGTGCATTTTAAATGCCCTTTTAGAAGGACAGTGAAGCAATTAACACAAAAATAGCATGAATTATCTGGTTGACTGTGTGTGTGTGTGTGTGTGTGTGTGTGTGTGTGTGTGTGTGTGTGTGTGTGTGTGTGTGTGTGTGTGTGTGTGTGTGTGTGTGTGTGTGTGTGTGTGCGTGTGCATGTGTATGTGTGTGTGCATGATTGCTTTAATGGCACATTATGACACATGATTCCAGATCTATGTCTCTAATGCATACTGGATTGTTAGTACATGTAATTATATATGATTCAGTTCTGTATTGTAGAGAACATGGGAGTGTTATGGGGTGATGGACTCACTGGCTCAATGTTGACGGCCAAAAGCACGTAAGCCATGTCAGGAGACACCTGGTACTTGCTTGCAGAATGTCTCTTCTACGAAGTAAAAAAACAGATCGAAAAGAGATTTTTCAGAGTTGCCTTGGACCCACTCCAGTGGCAGCTTTATTGAAATGTCAAACCAAAGTGTAATCCTGCTTTGGGAACATGTACCAATAATAATCCACACAACAACAACAACAACAACAACAACAACAACAACAACAACAACAACAACAACAACAACAACAACAACTCACAAACATGGCTGCCTCCACCAGCAGGTCTGTCCTGTTGGTCTCCACGTTGAGCTTGACCAGGTCTCCAGCTCTGGTGCGGTACAGCACTTCATTGTCTGCAACACACAGAATGACCAGACCGAGATGAGGAGGACAATATCTCGCTGCAGCGACTGAGCCCGGCACCATCAACCCACTTGAAAATGAATTTAAACTGGCAGCCGTGATGAATGATTACGGGGCAATCTTCTATTCAAGAGAAATGACACTCCTGACAGGGAGAGAAGAGCCATCTGCTGCTGTAGTGAGGCATACAGGTTTGGGAAGGATGGAGCGAACAGTAAGTCAGAACATATGAGCCTAAAATGTATCATGAGTTGCATTTCACTAGGTCCTGAAAGTTCAATGACTTGTCTATTTTACCCGCTTCCCAGTGACTATTGCAGTGGGGGTCGTGACCCCAGTCTTCAAATAATTGGGATTGAATGGGGATGAGATAAATCATGTTATACGTGAAGTAGACAAGCTATCATTGGCTTATTACCATATATATTAAATGTTACCAAACTGAAGTAACAAAAAATTATTGTTTTGTCATTACAGAATTAATATATTATTTTCTTGGTTGCTGGACATGTAGTGCTAATTGAGCACTGTAAATATTTGGCAAAGCTTGAGATCTCAAATGGATTTGTAACTAAACAACCCAGGTCTGCCAGGTCCAATGCAATTAGAATGACTTTAGGGAGGTAAACCTCTCTTGTGCTTTCTGTGGAGTTGCCTCGCAAGACATTTCAGCTCCTCTGTTCTAGAGAACAAATTCTATCTGTTAAAACTGTAAAAAAAAATCATTTAAAATGAGAAAGGGGTCAGAAAATGCCACGCCTGCATTTCGACAACATTAACATTTCGACATTGCTTCTAATTGGGTCAGGCCTTGCTTTAGAGCAGTGAGCTATACTCACAAGGTGAGAACAAAAATGTGTGCACTGCCAGATAACTACAATACTGTCAATTCAAAAAATGCTATACAGCTTGGTTTGGAACTGAGCTTTTGAAATTCTATAGCCTCTCTAAAATAATTACATTCCTCCAACTCCCCCTACACAAACAAATACAGCCTTCAGCTATTCATTGTTGTCTGTGTACTTCTATGGTTTCTGCAACCTTCTGGTTTAGTCATTTCATATTTACTATTTTGTCAAGAAGACACTGGGGCACTGCGAGTTCATCTGGCTTGCTTTGGAAATCTAAAGCTGTGTTTCAGGAAACATATAAAAATGTATGTACTATACAGCTAAGCTTGGAACTGAGCTTTTGAAATGCTGTTCAGTAGCAGTACTGTACACGGTCTCTAAAATAATTACATACCATCCCTTCCACTCTCCCTTTCCCCCTACACAAACGAACACAGCCTTCAGCTATTCATTGCTTTCTGTGTACCTCTAAGGTTTCTGCAACCTTCAAGTTTAATCATTTCATATTAACTATTTTATCAAGAAGACACTGTGAGTACATCTGGCTTGCTTTGGAAATCTAAAGCTGTGTTCCACAAAACATATCAGTAACATTTGTTTGGATCAACTTGCCGCGGGGCAGTTTTGCAAAACAGGTAGCCTAAACAATCAACCCCATCTTTTCCACTACATGCACTGTTGAATATTCATAATTTTCTTTTCAGGGTTACAGCCTCAGTTAAAATGCAGAAGCAGTTGCTGCTTTTGTTTATTTGGACCAATAACAACGTGTGGTGCAATGCCCAGGCATGCGGCTGCCAAAAAACGTGGGAGAGATGATTGAATAATCATGCTGAGGGACCGTGTTTGAATTGCTGATCAAGGCTGCACTAAGCAGAGCTGTGTTGACCGTACGTCACCACAACTGTCAATCACTATGAATCAGAAAAAATACTGTACTCAAATGACTCCACATTTCGTTAGAAAGGACAAATATTGGGTAGGGTTGATTTGTTGCCCATATTACCATTTTTCAAAGTTGATTTGTTGCTCATATTACCACTTTTCAGAGTTGATTTGATGCTCATATTACCACTTTTCAAAGTATTTTACGGGTCATTATCTTTTCACTCCTAGTTTATTACATTGCAGGCTTATCACTTGACGAGACTCGCTGCTTCTTGGTGACTTTAATCTTTTTGTCTATCCTGGGGATATTTTTGCACGTGTAGAATATTTTGGACGTGCTCTTTTTGCCTATTTCCTTCGACTTAACCTGTCTTAATGTCTGCATGCCTTGCAGTGTTCATTACATCTGTGTAAGCTATTTGACACCTTAATTTCCCCAATCATTTCACTATGCAATGTCTCCCACACTAAATGAACTATTGCTACATATTTGTGCTGTAAACATCAAAGTATATTTTGTTAATGATGTTAATGTGTATGAAGCATATTTATTATCTATTCATTGCACTATGGCCTTTGCAACTTTGCACTAAAAAAAACACAGATAGAATTTCACAATAGTTTATCTTCCTACATTAAGCCCAGAAATGAACTGCAATTACATGCAACGATTTCAAAAATGTAACAGCCTACTTTTGCCCCTGTTTAATGACTGGTTCTTTAGTATACAGAAGGCCTCAGTGTGGGAGATGGAATGAGGGATAAGTTTTGTGAAGCGTGGCCGCAGCAATCTGGAAACAGCCAGTTGCTAATGGGAGATGCTAATGGGAGGTGGGCTTCATCGGGACATCTGACTGCAGAGTGGCATCTCAGGGTCTGGGGCAGAGGCCAGGCCAGGCGAGGGGAGGCGAGGCAGGCAACTCTAGTGGTTAATTATCTTGACCCATCTGTTTTGGGCCTCCTGCTCGAACTTGACTGGTGCCATACACTGATTGATTTTTTTTTTTCAAGGCAGCTTACTGGCTTACAAAATTAGGGGACCCGGACCATGACACATTGGCAAGAAGTAGTCCATTTTTTACACTTCCAAATTTATATTATTCATATAATTGTTGAAGCAAATCCAACACAAAGTTTCTATTCTCAACAGCATTATTATACTGTACAAATAAAACATGATGTTTATTTATGATTCTATAAACATTTAATTTTACAATGTTCAACATGAACCGCTGTGTAATATGTTTATGGAAAAAGGCGTGCCTTTTAAAATTATATGAGACATAAGTGTAACACTTGATTTATTTATATTCACTTCATATTTCATTAATTCCAGTGACTTGATGTTGTGAACAAGTGATGTGGAATTACTACAGTCAGATTTAATAGTGTTTGCAATCATAACATAGATTCCTTTTATTATTCTTTTTTTCAGTAGGGAAAGGGAGTTTTCTGGAAAAAAAATTGTTAGGCACAATACTGAGTCATATGTACAGTACAGCATGAAAGCAGCAAAGGTTTTCAAATGGAAAAGAGAACTGAAGAGACTGTATGATCCATCCATCCTCTGTGATTGCATAAGAGGGAGGCATGGTAATCACAGGAAGTAAGAGGAACAGGGAGCGAACACCGTCTTCGCATGGGAGCCATTCGCTCCTGCCTCCTAATACCACATTAAAATGGAGGATTTATACCCGAAGCGCTTCAAAAATACACCAGGCTGAGAATTTGAATGGTGTCAAACGGCACAATCTCTCGTCAGATGAGAGCGGGCCGATAAGGCGCAGGGTTCAACAGCTTCGTTCTGCATGAGGACGGTGGGAGGGAAAGGAGAGAAGGAGAAGGAGGAGGAAAAAGAAGGAGAAGAAGAAGAAGAAGAAGAAGAAGGAAGAAGAAAGGAATCCGGCAGCACTCACCACTAAGCCACGTGGCCTCGGGATCATGGATTTGAAGGTCTTTGCTGAAGACATGGTCCACCGTTATCTTACTCTTCAGCGCCAGGCTGTCATCCTCATCTGCACACCAGGAAGCATATGAAGACATGAGACATTGCTTAATGGCTATAGAAATGATAATATAACGTCGCTGTCCAGAGAAAACCACTTATCTCCACTATAATTTTTAGTTTTTTATGTTCGTTCTTTATTTATTATAAAATATAAGACAGTACTACTGGTCAGTCTCCATGGGTATATGTGTATGATAAATAATTTAGTAGCCAACTTTAATGTTGCAATGATTATTTTTTTTTGAAAATGTGGTTTTATAAATCAATACATAAAAACAATGAGAAGTGGAGATAAGTTTTCACTGGACAGCGACGATAAGATATATGAATATAGAAGATAATGTTGAGTGAACATGGCAACTCAGTTTGAACATTAAGTAGATTATTCATTAGGTGGTGCTGAATTTATATTCATAGTCAGGCAGCAGGTTTTTCTTTCCCGTCGCCATCTTAAAATCATAACAAAATTGCCTTCAACTACACAGTACATCCGTGCATGTAATTTCCTTTGGGACTCATTAAGTATTTCTGCTCTACTCTACTCTACTCTACTCTACTCTACTCTACTCTACTCTACTCTACTCTACTACACTTAAAATCCTGCATTTAAAGTGTCTGCTCATTTTTATCAAAATTTAATTGAAAGAATACTCAGCAATGACAACATAAAGCAAACGTACAGTAGATGTGGCCCATAATAAACGTGAGATCCCTGTCAGGGTGACACCACCAACATCACATGTACAGCACATAAAGGTCAGACACTGGAGTTGTTTCATGCCACCACAGGGCTGCCACGTAGAGATCTATTCAAATAATGATTAACTTGATTATCTTGATTATCTTCAAGACTGTATTATCTTCTGCTGTTTGTAACACACAGCAGACACACCAGCACAAACATCTGTGATGTTTTTTTTCGGCGTTGGTGGTCCATTTATTCTTTGCCCCAAATTGTCACTGCAATAACTTATGATGAGATTACAACACATTACAGTGATATGCAGCACGCAGCCTTGGCGGTGATGGACTGTAAACTGTGTTTTTTATGCCGTCATTACTCTTTGCCTTTTTGTTTACAAGCAGAATTCAAACAACACCCTGCACTCAAGGTCTCAGAGGCAGTGTGTCCTTGTCTTTGGTCAATACATATGTTCCTCCCACCTAGCTCTCTTTTCTGTGAACATGCACATGTACAAATGCGCAACCAGAGCACCCCCTCCATGCAAAAAAAAAGAAGTGCACACATACACACACACATGCATGCAAACATACACACTATAAAAAATACAATTATCATTCGCCATGACAATGAACAAATTCTGCACTTGTACCCTATTAATTGCCTGTTGATGATATTTGCCCACAAAACAACCATGCATACATACATCAACACCAGCACATCAACACCTCTAGTCTCCACTAGCTGTGGCGGAGGCAGACCACAAAAAACAGATCTCAGGGGAGCCGGTGGCCAGCCAGCATGTGTGGCTCTCTCCTCTGTTAGCTCAGTATTGATCTGCCATCATCGATCTAGATCAGCAAGGACTTTTACAGACTTTAAGACCACCACCCCCCACCCCCACCAAGTGCAATTGGCATACAGTGCCATGGGACCCTATGACTGAAGAGCAAAAGAACAAGGGGGTTGGGCATTCAATCCTACAGAGAATGTTTAGAAGAAAAAAAAACACCCAGCAGTACGTGAAAGGGAAATGCGAATCAGTGGCCTGCTTATGGCATGAAGATGTCATCATTGAGTTTTGAGTTTTGTAAAAAATTAAAAAAATAAAAAAAAGATTATGGTATCAGCTGTGCAACTAAATTGCTATTCACTAGTTTGATCTTTGAGTGCTTGGTGTACAGTTACTAAAGCACGTTTGGCAGTTGCCCTTGGTCCCGGGATGGAGATCATGTGGGAGATCTTGTGGGAGATCCGCGCTCACCTCCATGTATGTATAGAGGGAGGGTATACTGTAGGACCACTAGTGACATCTAGGAGTAAGGGGAGGAGGTGGGACAATGAGAGATGCCTTCACACAGGACGTGTGAATGAGCAGGAGGGATTCAATCTCTGAGAAGGCGGAAGAAGATCAGGGAGCTGTCATTCACTCCTTGCAAACTATGCTTTAAAAATAACATTTTTTTAGAGGGGTGTTGCATAGGTAAAGACAGTGAGCTATGCACTGTGCCTATCCATGTCTGTTTTTACACAGTTTCTAACCTGAAGGCCAGACGGCTGAAATCGGTCAGCGTTTTTAACATGTTTACCCAGATGTAAAATAAAGGGTTTTTAATTCGTCAACTAACTTGACTCAAAGGAGAGTGCTTTGGATATAGTTCAAAAGTCTGTCTTTACACAATTGTTAAAAAAAGCAAAAAGCAATGCGCAATTCAGATTGATTTCTTCATTGTAGTGTGTGGGTTGAAACACAGAGCGAGCAAGGCGAAAAAATCATCATTGCTTTATAATTTCACAACTAAGCAGCTAATTTGGAAAACCTGGCAATGAACATAAAATAGTGGGAGAGAAAAATGGCTGAAGCAGGCAGCAGATACTACTGATGTGGTGCCAATGTTACAAATGACCAGATCAGTTATGGCATCGTAATCCACACTAAATGATAGCCCATCATAGTCATCATCATCTACATTAAAGTCACATTAGCCCCCAGAATAACTACCTATCATCCTCCCCGCAATGCCACAGATCACACACTCAAAATGACTACCTACTGCAATGTTTGTGCATTAACAACTGTGTGTGTGTATGTGTATGTGTGTGTAAATACTTTGTGTGTGTGTGTGTTTGTGAGGATAAAGAGAGAGAGAGAGAGAGAGAGAGAGAGAGAGAGAGAGAGAGAGAGAGAGAGAGAGAGAGAGATGAGAGAAGAAGAAGAAGAAGAAGAAGAAGAAGAAGAAGAAGAAGAAGAAGAAGAAGAAGAAGAAGAATAGCCAAGTGTGTGCGTACGTGCGTGCGTGCGTGCGTGCGTGCGTGCGTGCGTGCGTGCGTGCGTGCGTGCACTGGTCTGTGCGTGAGCCGTACTTGGCGTGAGCAGGATGACGGAGGTGACGATGAGGGAGAGGATGAAGAGGATGACCAGCAGGGCGATGGCGATCCCTTTCCAGTTCCTCTGCGGCGGAGCGCTGCCCACCAACTCCTGATAACACACAAAAACAAACACATATTTTTAGAATTCTTGCACTCCTCCTAAGGCCAGGCGCGTAGGAGTGGAACCACTGGGTCACCAACGTAGAGACAGAAAAGCTCTGACCAAAGTGATGTACAGTGTCAAGCTAAGAGAACACTAACATTATCTGTAGCCTGGGAACTCCCACACTGCCTGTAGTTCTACACAATCGTTTCGATCTGAAAGTCACTTGTGATTAGGTCTGGTGGTAGCATGGCAATACTATCTGGGGGGTCATTGCCCAAACAGCTCCTGATACAAACAAATACAAACACATCATTGGTTAAGTTGGGACTCCACAACATCATCCATTAGCAGCCAGGAACATCACAGTGAGAATGAGCTATACTTTATGAGTGAGTGTGCTTACACACAATAAATGTTAAATTTGTATGCTGCAGTGTGCGCCTATACTCCTTCCTCACAAACACAACATTTTCAGGGTAACACATTGGCATCTTTGTGTTACTGCAGTCAGGATTCATGTGAAGAGCATTTGTAGTGACATGGTTCATACCGTTCATATCAGGGTTATGGCTACATTTGACAATGGTCCTGTGGCAGAAGTGGTGCTGATGTGCTGAGGTTCAGTCACCATACGACATGAGAGACTATTAGCTGTCAACTCAACTGAGCTCAGTATATATCATAGATGACACCTGCATGTGAAATAAATTGAAATGCCAACACACAGTATTCAAAATTCAGTCAACTGCACTGAAGGGCTTAATCCAAACTGCCAACAGAAACACATTTTTTAAACAATCTTAACATTAGCCGATGTCGAAATGAATATACTGTAATTAACCGTAAAGAATGCCACATAAAATGAAGTGCAGATGTACAAAGTAGAAGTTGCTACTACCCAGGTTATAGAAGAAAGGTTGGAAGTTGGACCTAAGCTGCCTTTTTATTGTAGGCTAAACCTAGAATAGTGTTTTTTTCCGAGCCAAAAATGTTTCAATGCCCTTAGGCCTCTAAACCAGAAAAGCACATTTTGTGCTAACCCTTTCACTCCAAGTGTCAAGGAGCCCTTGATTCCATGTCTTAGCAGTTGTGGAGAATATCAAACCTGATGAAATTGCTTCGCTAGGTCGCTCAGGAAGTAGCAGAGTGCAACACTGCCTCAAAGCACAAATGACAAACACGGGAACAATACTTCCTCATGAAAAAAACTTGGAAGTTGTGCTTTTTTTTATATCTCAAAACCGCAGAAAAAGTCTAAAAATATAAAAGCAATATGACTGGGTAAACTCCTTTCTATCCGCGTTAAATATTTAATATGGGAAGAGATGTTTTGGAGAATCAAACATTACAGACTAATGACAGTCGCAAGCACGCCCACTGAGCATGCACAATGATGGGTTTTTTTGCCGGAAAGAAAAGGTGACGCAATTCTCCATTTTTGTGCCAGCTTGTCACCGAGGCATGCAGTGACTTGGATGGCAGGGGAGCGGGGGGCAGAGGTTGGCTACTGGATAGGTGATGGGGCACACTGCTGTTCTCGCTGAACCTGCTCATCTAGGCAATGAGACACACAGAACCGTGTGCTGTGCTATTTCAGGAGAAAATCAGTTTGGAGACAGAGGCGCCTGAGAGAGAGGACAGGTGGGATTTCACAATGATAAAATGAGGAGTCTGGAGTCTGGCTTCCTGGTTTATTTGTCAGAAAAGGTATCAGAGGAACCAAAAACACATTCGCACCCATTCCACCCCAAAAACAGAAAAAAGAATATACTGTAATTGTATAGTCAGCTTCCTTGTCAAACTGTGTATCAAAGTATAATGCAACAGAAAATGTAGACTGTGAACCACAAAGTATAGAGACCAACAATCGGAAAAAGAACAAAGAGACTAGTGCAGACCAAACCAGCAGGGTAACACCATGATGAATCGCATCACTGTGCCCATATACATTTACACTGGTTTTCAAGGCAAGCTGTTGTGACCAGCTGGCATTGAGCTGGGATGGTTGAAGGAGAGGATTATGCACATCCCAGGAAAAAGTGCAGGACGAAGGCCAACTTCAGTTTTCAAAGTGAAAAGTCTGCACACTTAAAATCCTTTTTGTTGTCTCCGTGACTGTTGAATTCGAAACGTAATCCAGCCATGAAATAATAAAAGACAACAAAAAAGATTTTAAGTGTGCAGACTTCTCACATTGAGCTGAGATGGACCTGTCCCTGTGAACACCTCATCAGCCCCCTACCATTTATCTCAAATCACCCCAATTTTACATTTCATCAACACAGTTTCGAGCCAATTATCATCACCTCCCTTCAACAACTGTTTATTTGTCATTTCTGAGAATCATTTCCTTAAAATGCTGGCCCAAGGCATGCACAAACAATGTCTCATCCTTGTACTTCTCTGTAACCACATTCAGTTATAACACCATAATAGAATTCCTCTTAGAGCATTAGAGAGCGTTATTTTTCCAGTCGAATGAAATCAACAGTATAGCTGTTAGACACAAGCTGTTAGAAAGCCCATAAAACACTAGTAATTCCACAATGATCCCTACATATGTGTTTGGTGTGTGGCCTCTCCATGCCCACCGTGCCTTCTTAGCCACTTAGTGCAGATGGGGTCGCCGGATCGCCTATTCACTATTTGCTGAAAATACTCAACTTCATCATAACAACATTGCTATGACATTACAGAGAGCATTAAGTAACAGAATAAGACATAGCCATTAACATTTTGGGGGCAGTAAGGTTATAACATAGGCTCTGCACTACGGGGTTAATTGGCTGGTCAGTCTAAAATTCTGAGCCCGGCATGCGGGCTGGAGAGAGCAGTGAGTCAGACATCATGGAGGGAGAATATGCCTCTCTATGTCTCTTTAGTGGACCTCTGTGAGATGTGGACACCAGGGTTTCCAGCAAGATCAGTGTTGCTTCACAGTGCCAGGGGACAGGAGAGATGAGACATGACGCATAAGCAAGTTTGGATAGAGACCACATTTAATTGGTACGGCTGTGAACGACAAGCTTCTGAGTAATCAGTGTGCAGTGTAGCATATGAGTGTCCTAGTGTCGTAAGTGTATGTGTGTGTGTGTGTTTACCGAGTGTGTGTGTCTGTGTCTAAGTGTTAGCTAAGTGTAATGTAATGTGTGTGTGTCTGTGTCAGTGTCTGTGTCAGTGTCTGCGTCTGTGTGCATGTGAGAGTGATACAACAGTGAACATAAATAAATAAGCCTAGCTGTCTGAAGTGTCCGTGGGTGCTAGCTTGTAGGCGGTGAGTGTACTGAGGAAGAAAAAAACAAAGCGGAGTATTATTTGTTAAAAGGGAAAAAGCAGGTGTTTGATGTCTTGTTTAAACAGGCTAACAACAAATAAACATCCTTATTTTGGAGAGATGCACTGCACTCCTATATTGATGCCTGTTTATCTACTTCAAGGTGACTTCGGACGAGAGGTTCATGTCAGCAGACGAGACAGTGATGGAGTGGCCTAACAACTTTAATCACATCGTTAAATGGGATCATTAGGTCCGCTGTACGTGATTGGCTCATTAAATAGACTTTCGCATGGGCCACAGCACAGAACGCCCCAGTGACTTCCACACGGTCACACGGTCATACAGTGCTGTACTCCGCTGAGGCCCATGTCAATACATGGACACAGCACTGCACGGCACATCGCTTGCATCGTTTTTGCATCATTGAAAAACACAGAAAGTCATTACGTATTAACGCAATGCTCTTACAAACTTCAAATGGTCAACATGAAAAGCTGTGTAGAAAAATGTGCTCTGCTTTAGGCTACTTCTTTTGATCTGATAGATATTATCCAACTACCTACAGTACATTGGTATGCTAAACTTGACAATGCAAGAAAAGGCCGGTGTTTTACACCCAGGTGTGTGTGATAAGGATTTCAAGTGTTGATGGCCTTTGAAGTTCAGTACAGTAGTAGCTGAATAAATCTGATGTAGTGTCATCAGTCATCCCTTTGAGGCGGCACAGACAAGAGTGATAAATGAAATACATGATGATGATATATGGGATGTAGACTATTTTCATGTTGTACACAAGGTAACACAATATGCTTTGATTTACATTACCAGGGGATTAGTCTGGCTGTGAGAATATTATATTTTTCCACCTGCTTGGCTGGCATTAACGATTTTGAATTTGTCGAGAGACATTGTTCAAAAAACCCATCATGGCTTTTATAATGCGATGAAGTACGCGAGGCAATTTTGATGAGATGTGTTTCTCAGACATTTTTTTTGACGTCTGAATGAATCAATGCTTCATTTTACTCTGTTCCCAAACACCTATGAAATCCATAATTATGAACCTTGCACACGGCACAGCCTTCAAAGTAACAGGCTTTTCCACAGCTCATCTGCCACGCTTGGATAGGTATTCATGTTTGCCCCATTCGTTCACGCAGTGCCTAACCCTCCTATATGCATCACATACGTTGAGCTACATGAACACTCAGAGCAAAATAAAGTGACAAAAAAATTTGAGCGTTTGAGCAGTGTAGGATATTTCAGGCCAGCTACATGACATGCTGCCAAATAAGTCGTTGAGCTTGCAGTAGGAAACATATGTCTTGCCAGCCAGAGAGAAACAGCACCAGGCTCACGGACGCCCACAGACACTCTGCTTTCCTATGATAGCAGAGAGTACACTCACGGCAGAGTTATATATTTCATACGGGCAAACTCTGCTCTAATTACTTAACGACTGAGATGCTGCCTGTGATTTTTCTCAGCATTTGCCCAGACAAAGACTTACATGGGAAATGAGGGAACTGTATCACAGAAAGCACATAAGCCACTTACAATACAATCACACGGCGATGCAGCAGATGTTACACAAAAAACTGAACAGGTGCTCGGCAGGAAAGAAGAAGGAACGCGGAGTGCCGAAAACTGAATACAAGGCCTCACCTCACTTTGCCTTTGCTTTTTTTTAAAGACATAAATGCAACATTAGCATACCACATTACATTACCACCTCACTAATTAACCTCACTAAATAAGTAAAGGCTGAATTAATTCAGAGGTGTAGCAAAGACTGTGTGTGTGTTTTTTCATAGGAGAAGCGTGGAGGTTATGTGAGGTTCATGACTAAGAGGCTCAACGTTGGCCTCAGAGGGCAGAGAGTCGCTGCATCTGTTTTGTCACGCAAGCCGTTTGCCATCGTTTTTTTGTTGTTGTTGTTGTTGCTGTTGTTGTTTATTTGAAAATGTTTTCTGTGCCTGGGGGCTGCAAGCGCCCTGTGTACCACATAATGAAATTCTCTCTCCACACAATGCTTTACCTCTCAAATGAGCCACTTGCTCCTGTCAACCTCCTGAGGCAACTGGAGGGAGCATGACTGAAGGCATAATAAGAACCTGCCCCCTCATACACACGCCTGCTTCACTTGTTTCCTCTGCACCTCCCAATCCCTCTCTGAGACACACAAACAAACGCAAACTTTCATGTATGTAGGCAGGCACAGACGTGCGCACACACACGTACGCATGCATACACACATACATGCATGCACACACTAGCAGATGCAGGCAAATACAAACATACACGCACATAGACACACACACACACACGCACACGCACACACACACACGCGCGAGCGCGCGCACACACACATGCACGCACGCACGCACTAACACCTAAAGTGCACGCAGCCACACACACACATGCACACAAACAGTTTTCTTTCTGCAATACGGGAGAAAACTTTTTACAAACAAAACCTGATGCAATGCAAGGCATTGGTACTGGGTAGCTGGGTAGCTTTTATGATTTCAGTCATGTCTGTTAAAAAAGAATAGGGCTCTGACAACAAAAGCTGTCTGTGTTTTTATCTTTCAGGAGGTGGCCCAGCCACATCAGTGCGAACAACTTTTGAAGATGGGCGCAGTTACAGATGGTTGCACAAAGGCAGCACAATGATCCTGAGATTACCAGAAACAAAAAAGATAAAAACAATAAAGACCAATGGGAAGCTCTGATGTACCGGCACGTCATTTGCAAATGAGAAGAAAAAAAATCCTTGCGATTCTATTTTCAAGACTTCCTTTTCCCCCAGTCATCTGCAGATGAATAATTTAGGCGACTCAAGGGAGCTGACTTGAAATAACAATACGTATGCACGGCGGCTTCCCTCTGTTTCAATCACAGAAAATACAATACGTGTCACCAAGGTCACCACGGTGGTGAAGTCAAACACCACCTATAAATGAGAAATATGCCTTGAATATCATGGAGCAGTATGTGCTCATTATATCTCAAAATAAACCTTTGCAATACAGTCATGAGCCCCCCTGATCCCGTATCAGTTTCACTGTATGCCAGCATACATTGAGTCCCATTTTTTTAAGCCAAGTTCCTCACATCTCTTCACAGACAAAAGGGGTTTTGACATACTTTTTTACTATATTTGATTCCTTGAAAAAATGACAGAGGGAGAAAATGTGGATATGCATTACTACAATGGCATACAGCTATTGAAAAATAAGCACAATATGATATCTCCTGGGCATCACATTGGGCACTAACGTTTTGGTGTCCACTTTATAGTGGAGCATTTGTTTCAGATGCACAGCAAACAAGCAAGCTAGGCATTGCCGTCTACGGTAATTGTATTCTGGGCCGCAAGTGGCCATTTTAATAAAGACCCATCCCCAAGGGACCTATAGGACAGACTAAATCACAGGCTGATTATAGTGGAAGCAACATTGAGAGCTGGTGAAAGAAAGAACACATGTCTACTGTACACGACACCTGTCTTAAAAACACTGCATCACATATTTGGTTTTCGCATGTTGAATGACCAACGGCCTCTCTCTAAAAGGTAGGATGTATCCTGGATGTCTTCCTCTTGTTTGTCTACCCCAATATAAAGCCATTACATTCTGTCTCCGCCGTTAGCATTTACATTTTGCTTAACAAACGGTGATATAAGGCTGACTACACACACACATACTGAAAGAAGCTTGCAGGATATCGGATGGTGCGCTAGTGTGCAAGTAAGTCCCTCGCAGTAGATATGTGGGAAACAACTGTAAGCTAGAATGCTCCAACTACCTATAAAATGATGATCAATGTGTCAACATTACAGCCATTTTTCAGTCACAATTTCTACATACGGAGATTACTCATAAATCAGATGAGAGATAAAAGAAATTCTGAAATGATAAGACTTATGGAAATTGTGAGATTATAAGATGAAGCGGTAACACTTTATTTTAGGGATACATCTATTAGCACCAATACATACAATGTTCCTGTACAAGTAGCTTTTAAGGCATGTATACAGCAAAATCAAACATTTGTTAGGCATGTATTCGCAAATGTCTTGTTCATGCATAACAAGGGATTTATTATCAATTTAACCTTGGTAAGGACCTAGTAGGCCTTAGCATTTGCTTAGTACATGCCTTACAAGGTACTTATGCAGGCATTAACATTGTATGTATTAGTGCTAATAGATGTATCCCTAAAATAAAGTGTTACCGATGAAGCAATATACCATTAATTATAACTAAGCACTATACCATTACCACTACACACTAAAAAGTACACAGTCCATAGTACAGTGCAGAAATAGTATTTGGATTATTAAAATGTCAGAGTTTGCGACAGGATTATGTATTAAACCAAATGTGGGGTTATGGGGTTTGACTTCATGAGGAAGGTGAGAATGGCACAGGCCTTGTCTGTTAACCATCACCACCACCGCCCCCACACCCCCTCAGGTGCAGGGCCCCCTCTCTGCTTCCCCCTGGTTGTCAGGTGTGAAATAGATGCCTCCTGGTGTCACAGCAATGCCCTGATTCCCCTAGCTGTTTCCAAGGGAACAGGGAGATCCAGGTGAAAACCAAGGCAGGGAGTGGGCGGAATGCATGGAGATGATAGAGGGCGCGTGGCGGTGACAAGGCTGGGGTCGATGGCTTGGGAAAGAGAGGCGAGCAGGAAGAGGAGGATGAGCAAGAGGAGAAGGAAGAGGAGACCGTCCTGTCAGCAGTTTCTGTTCGTGTGACACTAGAGGCAAAAAAAACAATGAAGTGACCTGACGCCTGGTTTAACTCCCGGGCTCTGTCTGAATGGGCAGGTCACCTGTGTACATTGTGTCTTTCCTTCGTGACAAAGGGCATCACAGGGTGCGACCAATTGACTGACAGCCCTAATATGTACTATATATAGAGAGTATAAGTATATCTGGCCTCAAAACTATACTCAAAGTTTGAAACAAATTCATTTTAACATCAGGGGTAATTTTTCTGTCACCGGCTCATTAATAAATGAAGGGCATTAACTGCTAAATTAAGAATGCATGCCAGTGGAGGATCGTGTTCAGGCAGAGAGGAGCGTCTGTCTGCTGCTTCTATTTAAATGGAAAGCCTGGCCTTGGAAACTTGGACACCTCGCTGTTGCTTTTGCAAGGGACGTGAATATGGGCAATTAGTGCCTTTTGTAACAGGAACTATTGGTGCCGAGATGCCTTGTGTGAATTTAGGCGACACAAGAACACAAAAACAGGGTCAGTCAAACCACTTGATACTTGCCCTTGGCGAGGAACTAATTTGTCCTGAGAGAAGCCTCTGAACTAGTGCTTACACATTTCAACTCAAATATAAACTTTAAATTGAAAACTAAATTAAGAAAACTTTACGTTCAAATTTAGACAAGTGTGTTTGTAATTACATGCGTCTTCTTAAGCAGTTTCCAAATGGCTGTTTATTTCCATATACACCTGACAGAACAGGACCCCATTGACAGACACTGAATCAGTGCCAGTGTTAGTCAAGGACAATTTATTCAGGGTCTCAAAATAACTGCCTTCTGCAATTATACATGCTCAAATGACAGCATACTGCAGATGCATTAAAATCACTGAGCCTCTCTGAAAGAAACATTATGACTGTTCAAAGTTATTTTGTGGCAAGCATAGTCAAGGTTTTCCTTTGCATTTGCATAATTCGCTGGGAATGGAAGACGACCAATTAGAGCGTGCCTGAAAACAGCTAGAAAGACGTGGTAGACAAAAAGTCAAAACTACAGAGGGACGTACATCAGGAAATCCTAACAACATGCTGACACAAACATGATGTATGAATCCATCCCATGTTTGAATTCTGATAACATAATTACACATCAGAACATACTGTAATACAGCAACTACAGCCAATTTTACAGCCTTTGCAGATGCAGTTCAATCCTAAGGTATTGTGAGTTCTTTTTCTCTCTTGTGAGTTCTTTTTCTCTTTTTCTCTTTTTTTCCCCGGAAAAAAGGCTTGACTATCTACAAGGTTTCATTGCCAGCCGCTTGGATGGAGAGGAGCTGCTGCCGTCAGCACAAACTGGGAATAAAGGCATTGTGAACCATCAAATGTAGTTAATTAGATGCCTTCTGTCATGTTTTAAGCCATTATGCTTTATTCACCAAACTGAATAACATTAATTTATTTGAGGAGTCTGTGTGTTAAGAATAAATTCCGGGCACATGACGTCACACGTTGCGCGGCAGACATTTTGGAAGCGGGCCAGCCCATTGTTTACAGTGAGGACTCGCGTTCTTCTGCTAGTAGTTTGCTTTGTTTTACCGTTTCATTTGACCTCTGCTGTCGTTATGGTCGCCCGTTGCTGTGTCGTAGGGTGTAGAAGCGCAAGCTGTGACGGGACGGGGGAAAAAATCCCAAATGGATTATCTTTTTACCGTTTTCCAACTTGGAGGCGTCTCAACGTAGAACAAATGTCCTCCATAACAAAGAGTCGCCGGCTAGCATGGGTCGCTGCTGTAAGACGGTCAAATATAACTTTCCACTCAATCCCGGTGTGGAGGTGTCTCTGGTCTAATACCCACAGATGAGCTCGGGGAGGCAAACTTTGTGAAAAAAATTCCTGTGCCTTCCTCAGACAGGACTCCCAGAAGCTGACATCTGGCAGGATACAGGCAACGTCTTTCAGTGTCCACACCACAAAGTCACAGTAGGTTGCACCTGTCACGAACATCTGTGTCTGCACTTGTGTGTAGTACCTATGACCTTGTTTGAGCTTAAACAATACCATCAACTCTGTGGAGACAAAAGTCTTTGTCTGCGTCACAAGCCTCCTGGACAGTGCTGTGTTTGTGCTTAGCAGGGCATTTCACTTCCAGGCAGCCTTGTCCACAGCAGTCACAGCTAACTAGGCCATCAGGTGAGGCGCCTACCTGTGGGAACGCCGGGTTTATGCAGAAGTCAGACTGCTCGATTGTCACGTTATCGTGGTGTGGTGCTTGTTGTTGAAGGTATTCAGTGCGTGCTGTGTCTGTGCTTTAGGTAGCACACATTCTTGACTGTGGACACAGCCGGCTTGTCGATGTTAGAGACCAGAACTGCATGCATGGTGGAGGCAGTCACTCTCCCTTTACCATAGCAACTAGCTATCAATATGGCGGCGTAGCCAGAATGGAAGCGCTGTGCCCGTCCCTTATAGTGAGCCCTGAGTCCCCTGAGCCCTCAACAGTCAGGCCTCTCCTCACTGTTCTTAGCAGGTTGCCCATCCCCCGTTGCTGGTGGGCTACCTGTCTCCCCCCTCCTTCTACTGCTCCCCCTGCTATTGACCTACAGATCCTTTCACTGACCTACAGACCCGGTACTTTTCTGTCATGCACCGAGTGTGTGGGTAGGCAGTGATTGGCCCAGCAAGCAGACCTTCCGGCTCCAGAGGTGGGTCCTGGCCTGCTGGTAACACCCCTGGCTCGGCACCCTGCTGTGCTGCTCTCAGCATATAGGGCAGGGCCACAGGTCAGGCCTCAGACCACTCATCGGACGGGGACTCCATGCTCACTTGGGATCCATCTTTCTCAACATCTTGGACGTTTCAGGATCCCAGCGTCCACTCATGTACTCTTGCCGTGCGTCTTTGAGAGTGAGTGTCTGTATTATGTTGTTACCATGTTATGTCATGTCTGTATTGTATTGTGTTTACTGTACAGTTTGCATTGACTGGTGGCTGCATAGTATATGTACTCATTCTCCATGCCGCGGTTCTACCATAGAGTACATTGGTTCAGTAATGTGCTACTGTGGTGGAGTAGCGCTTACATCTCTCTATGTTTGTTTAATGCATGCTCTGTGTGTCTGCTTTAGGCAGGCACATATCCATGCCCCAGTCTGCACAGCTATTGTAGGTAGCTGTGTCATGTCTCCTCTCATTCCCCCCTGCTTAAGATGGCTGCTTCTAGGCAGTCACCTTCATGTTCCCCCTCCCCCTTGGTAAGATAGCTGCTGTAGGCAGCTATCCTCATTGCCCTCTGTACATATTGTATATTGTATTGTATATATTGTATATAATCTGTATGTGTAATTTCCTTTTTGAATTATTATGTGTATATTCATTCATGTATA
This sequence comes from Engraulis encrasicolus, assembly GCF_034702125.1. Lineage (NCBI taxonomy): Eukaryota > Metazoa > Chordata > Actinopteri > Clupeiformes > Engraulidae > Engraulis > Engraulis encrasicolus. Next base: position 41,987,970 of record NC_085872.1, on the reverse strand, counting down.
TTTGCTTATGTCTTGTTTTTTATGTTCTACTTTTATAGTAAAACCACGGTTTACCACGGTTCATTGGTTTCAAGGGTTCCCTACAACGTGTGTGTGTGTCTCTTCATTTGGGATTATCTATTTTTGTTCTGGCCGGACAGCCTGTGGTGTTTGTTGTATACCTGATCCAGCTCCCTTCTATACAGTCCTTTTTTGGGTGCAAAACACCACTACATTTTTTTCATGTGTGGGAGAAGTGATGTTTTTTTTTAAAGAAACTTCAGAAAACTGCATTAAAACTTAATGATCATGCTCCAAAGCTGGTGGCAAAGACCTGCTCACTATTATTCCAAATTTAGAAAAACCTTAAGTAAGAGAGTGGCACGAATAAAGACATACACAAAAACACAGCACACTGCAGAATAATGCACGAGACAGAACCTATTCATTCACACACAGTTAATGAAAGGGAACTATGGCCATTGTTCCTACTGCCTGGAAGTTACAGGCTGGCGTGTTGAGGACAATTTGCATTGTTCTGCTCACTGTTTGGCTGGTGCTAACTGACGTGTTGAATCATTTAAGCCTCTGCCTTCTCCTCTTGGGCATTATACCCTCTGAATTAATTATTAAATATCCCGTTTCACTTCTGCTGTTTGCCATGCTGCAGGAGGCTTTGTCTACCGTGCTCACTTGTCTGGGCTCATCACAACACAGCTTTAAAAACATGCACTTCATGGTTGACATTAAGTCCCCACGTTAAGCATTAACAACCAAACTATTGCGATCATTCTGTGTGTCTCTCCCACTCCATACCCTTCAAACACATTGAGGCATCTTAGCCAACGGCAGGAATGCGGCACCACCATTTCTATGAGTGCCTGCCAGTGTGTAGTAAGTGATCAGGAGAGGGCAGAGAAAGATGGACAGAGACAGGAGGTGGGAGCTCTATCATCACCTCTTCTCTCTGCCGAGTGACACTTGAGCTGGAAATCACAGAAACAGGGACTGATAGAGAGATAGATAACCCTGCATGCGGACCCTGCACGCTGCTCTGCTGCTCCGGCTGCACTGAAACACTATAGCATCACACACACTTCCATTGTGCAACCAAGTACCGTGCCAAAGGGCCCTGCCAGTCAACAAAGGAGACAAATTGCGGCAACTTATCAGACATCATTATGTAAGAGCATATGCCTGTTCTCAAAAATACACACTCGTGCGCGCACGCACGCACACACACACACACACACACACACACACACACACACACACACACACACACACACACACACACACACACACACACACACACACACACACACACACACACACACACACTATACACTATACACTATATACTATAGCCAAGCAATGTGCAATTTGCTGACCTGCTAGAGTAAAATATCCCGCACCTTAAGAAGCAAAGCAAGAGGTTTGTGCATGCTTCACTGCTATCGGCATTGGCCAATGAACCCTTCCCTTTCCACTCCTCATAGGACACGACATGCTATCAAATCAAATGTCTTTGTCCGTCAGCTGTGGGTCAGGGCACCTTAGCCCACGCTCAGTTAGGCTACAAGGGGAAAGCTCATTGATTCCTCCAAACGACCAATTGAACAAGCTAATTCATAGAGTGTGCCTGTCAATACGTGAAATCAATGTATTAATTGTGGTGTCCCTCACCGCACAGACACCATGCCTTCGTACACATGACCTCGCTCGTACACAGTTTGATCAAAAAAATACACACTTAATCACCGGTGAGTGGTGACTCATGAAGGTCGTTATGGGTATGTGATTTCACCAGGACTCATTGAATTTCTCTCTTGAACCTGAACATGAAGATGGCATTCCGTAAAAGCCTTTGCTGTTTCGTCTCTAGGAAACTACTTGAACGGCTGTCAATCAAAATGGTTGAGTGGGAGGTCCTATGTATTTTAGAGAGAGGCATCCTTCCACTTACAGACACCTGAAACTGATGAATGCAATATCATACCTTCAGTACATAGTACATACCAACATATGTAATGTAATGTGTGTTTGTTTGAGAGTGAGAGAGAGAGACAGAGAGAGAGAGAGAGAGAGAGAGAGAGGGGGGGGGGGAGAAAGAGTGAGTGAGTGAGAGAGAGAGAGAGACAGAGCGAGAGAGAGAGAGGGAGAGAGAGAGAGAGAGAGAGAGATATGTGCATTTCCAATATATCAGTTCACAAATCCTGTCAGTGACCTAAAACACCATGTACATACGTATGTTTCAATGAAATGTATGCAGCTGTGTTATTGTTACATAATGTGCATACACATGCCACAGACTGACCGCACATATCACCAAATGATTACAGGCACATGATTCCACAAATTATTCTCGAAACACCACACCTGACGAAAACAGAGGACGGCCTCTGCTTTCTAGCCTTATAGATATTTCAAGGGCTTAACCCAACCCCAGCTTCATGAAAAGAAAATGCCTGCAGTCATCACCGTGCACCGTGAATCAGGAAAAAAATACAAAAAAATACTTGAGTCTCTGGAAAAAAAGAAAAAAAATCCAATATTTTTGAACTACCTGTATGACTCATTATTTCGATCATTATTTCGTCCACTGCCAAGAAAAATATTTAAAGGTTGGCCCAGTGACTAAGATACTTGAACATCTTCAACCATACTAGAACCGTTTATAGAAACAGCTGACGTCAAATAGCAACGCTTATAAGATGGACACAGAGGGATACCACAGCCAATCCCAGGGTTAGGGCTAGTGTGTTAGTGAGTAACACTTTTTACCACTCAGCTTGACTGGAAACGTGATGATGGCAAAAGATACATATGCAATAAGACACAAAGATGTGCCTGCTTACTGCACTGCATGCTGTAAGCACCCGGACATATAGACAAGTCTGGCTAAGCACAGTCTACCGGTAATTACATATGGGCTCTAAGGTATCGTGTGTGTGTGTGTGTGTGTGTGTGTGTGTGTGTGTGTGTGTGTGTGTGTGTGTGTGTGTGTGTGTGTGTGTGTGTGTGTGTGTGTGTGTGTGTGTGTGTGTGAGAGAGAGAGAGAGCACGTGTGTGCGCATGTGTGTGTGCATGTGTGTGTGCACGTGCATCTGCACATCAGATCTGTAGCTAATGGTAGTCTGTCAGTCCTAACATATCCAATTACTCCCTGTCCTTTCCCTGCAAACAATGAATTAGCACATGCATGCAACGTCCAACATATTCATGCAACATACAGCCAATTTTGTCTCGATGACACTGCATGGGGAAAGTACAGGGCTGTAGTAAAAACTGCCTTCATTCATTCCCAGACAAGGCCAGAAGAAGGACTAGTCAAGAGAGACCAACATAAATCAAATTTGAAGTCCAAATGCAACTCATGAATCCGAGACCAGCTTCTGCCAAGTCTATCATCTGCAAAATTCTTTGCTAACTATGTTAACCCCTTAACGCAGGTCCTTTCTCATAAGCTTATTGTCATCTAAATGCTGATGACCAAGTGTTTTACCTAAGTCAGTTATTTAAGACTCCTTGAATTGTCATAATGTTGTTATAATGTCTTTTTATCGAAACGTCAGTTGTTGCACCACAATAAAATAACTAAAAAAGTATCTGAGTGCTCCAGTCATCCCTAGCCTAGTCTTTTCGAAGTGGACCAGTTTATTCTGCGTTGTTATAATGTAGTTGATTATTTTCAGCAGAGATAATAGGCCCGCCGATGGGCCCATATGCCGTAAAAGGCTACTATTAAATTGTTCAAACTAGCTGGATTATAATGCACAAGAGAAGTTGACACTGACACACTGTTGTTGTCCACCAAAGAGGACAGGAGTCACTCAAACAGAAGCTTCACCATACCATACACAGTACAGTGCCTCTGCGACCATGGTGATACAGTACTCAGACAGACATCTTGAAAGCACTGGCCTCCTCAACTTGATCAGTTCATGTATGTACCTATTATACTAAACTGACATAGTGTTTCTCAACGGGGGCACTACTGCCCCAAAGGGGACGTTGGGGAGCCTTAGGTGGGCATTGAGAAGGATACAGCTGGGTGGGGGCGGGGCTTAGTTCCCACAGGGCATTAGGCTATTCTATTTTTCAACACTAAGGGGGGGCGTTGGCAGCCTTACAATAGAGCTTGAAAGTGACGTCACTTCCCCCGATTTCATGGGACCTCAACGGCGTTTTTAGCCGAAAATCGTAGCATGTAATCCATTGGCAGTATTAAAATGATATTTCAATCCCCTTCGAGTTGCGCCACAAGCTCCATATATGTTGTTTCTGATATTTCTATTTATTTTTTTGTACGAACCCCCAAACTTTTTAGAAAGCTATGTTTCTTCACATTTTTCATGCAGACGGCCTCGGAACAAAACATTGATACTTCTGCATGAATAATCTTTATCTAGCTTCTTAAACAGCATATTTGTAGCCCAGCGCATATAATGACTGAGATCAGCAGATATTTACTTGCTACCACGTTGTTAGATGGTCAGCTTAGGTCCTGTGAAATGCGGAACTAAGGGGCGGGACTTTCAAGCTCTATGAGGTCAATGGGGGCATTGGGGGGCTTATGATGCGGTCAAGGGGGCGTTTGTTCTATAAAGGTTGAGAACCACTGTACTAATACATGAGATTTGGAGAGAATCTTTCGAATCGTTCAAATGTTATCATACAAACAAATATAAATCTTATGACGGATGCACGCAGACGCATGTACAGTCAGCCAGTACGTCTCCGGCACCCTCGGGTGGAGGCTTAATAATCACATTACACTGTGTCCAATTAGTAGCGTTATTAATAGTACATTGTATGTCAAAATGTCATGGCTACCTCATTGCTTCACTAACAATGCTCATACATCTCCATAGAAACAGTGCCGTGATGAAAAACTCAAAAAAGAATTTCCTTCAAACAAACGTGGGAGTTCTGCTGTTGCAGAGGCTTGGGGTGGTATTGGTAAGGGAGCCCACGTGAGCATTGACAGTTTCTCATTCTAAAATGGGGTTTGGAGGCCGCAGGAAAGAAACCTGCGCTCAGACCAGACAAGTTGTTGATATGTCTGCAGGGTTAGTGTGTGGGAGGTAGACAAACATCATCAATTTTCTAGTGCATGGTCCCATAACACATAGCTGATATTACTTCTGCATGGAAAAATATCATGTACCCCCCCCACCACCACCACCACCAAAACACACACACACACACACACACACACACACACACACACACACACACACACACACACACACACACACACACACACACACACACACACACACTTCAGAAGAGAAAGGATGAGGAAAACAGACACAATGGGAGATTCCACTGTGGACGCAATCTGAAGGTTTTCCAGGCTCGTTTAGCATGGATTATTCTTCCTTTTAAGTCAAGAACTTCACTGCTCCATGTATTAGGATTAGCAACCACACTTAGAGCAGCCTTGATACAACATGTAGAGCAATAAGGTTGGCGTCAGGGAGAGGCCACTGGCAGTACTCAAGTTGAGGATGACATTTTTCAGGAATTCCCGTGGGTCCCGCGGGTCCTGCGGGATTCCCGCGGGATGGGAGTCATGGAATTGATTTTGAGTGGGAATGGGCAGGATTGGGAAACATTCTTTTCAGGAGTGGACGGGATAGGATTTGTTTCTTTTACTCCAGTCCGGGATGGGACGATATGGGATTTTTTTCCTGGGACCGGGATGGGACCGGAGTGAAAATCCACTCCCGTGTCATGCTCTATACTCAACATCTTCTCAATCTCTGTACATCTCACACTTTCCAACCTCCCCCAAAGATGTGAGGTACGACGGTAACAGTACTACGGTACTACGGTACCTTGTGTGTGCAATTAACAGGAAACTAGTAATAATTTTTACAAGAATAGTAAAAAATAGAAGTATTGTCATCCAAAGTACAAAAAAACCCCAAACAAACAGGCAGGCCGACAGATAGTTAGACATACAAAAATCATCAAACTCTAACTGCCCGTTGCCTGGACAACGAATGTACCAAAGAACTGCAATATGATATTGAGATAATGTTAGCCATTCCCTTTTTCACCAAGAGCCCCTTCTCTGCTTTTGGAACTAACAATGTGTACCATTTCACTACTCTGCCTTTTGTGACTAACTTTAATCATTGGTTTTGGGACTGTACAGTACCTCAAAGCTGCCCAGCATATTGCAGTGAGCAGAGGTAACACCAAGCACCTGTCCTACAGAACATCCCATAATACTAATTATAGCCAAGTAGAAAACAGGATATGTAGTAGGGGTGTAACGATATCAAACCGAACCGACGTATCGTACCGAAAAGACCTGTACCGAATCGAACAGTGCTGTACCGAGTACCGAAAGGTTGAGTAAAAGGCTACTCTGTTCATGTTTTTACATTATGCTGCTACTACATGCAGAGGCTCGTGCAGAACCCTGAGAGAGAATGCAAGAAAAAACAGGTGTAGAGGCTTGGTCTTTGTGAAACCTTGAGGAGAAAGTACTATTTCTTACACTGATGAAATCTCCGATCCAAAGCAGGTTGAATGTATTTCCTTTTTTTTCGTTTGCATGTTGACAATTTTTTGGTGAAATTAACAACGTGCTGAGGAAGAAAATGGTTTTCTATTTTGTTCCCATATACTGTACCGAAAATGTACCGAACCGTGACCCCAAAAACCGAGGTACGTACCGAACCGTGATTTTTGTGTACCGTTACACCCCTAATATGTAGTGCTGCATATCCATGACGATCTTTTTGAGGAATAATATTATTTATGAATGCATGAGATCCTGCAGATGACCACTTGTCATTCTTGTCATCATCTATCACAAGAATATGCTCACTGTCTTGTCTTCCAGACAGCTTGTAAACATCATCATAACTATCAACAGAGACAGCTTCTCAAATTAAAATGATAGCGGAATAGAACCTGAAGACAGTGGGAATTGTGGGCAGGGCTTATTGGCCAAGTTCTGATGATTTAAAGCACAGTTATAAATTATATATCTCAGTGGTACTGCAACCCCAAGGGTAATCTAGGCCTACCCTTCTACTTCTCAAAGAATTAGGACAGGCATTTGGTAATTATATAAGCAAAGTTATATTCTCTTTGATGGATGTAGTAAATGGAAACTGATAGGTAGGGAGTCGACAAACATGACATTATTTATTTTTAATACACTACCTCAAAATCTCCAAGCCATACAAAATAGCGCTGGTAATATCCAATGGTACACCAATGGTACACCAGCCAAACAAGTCTAGACAAATGTGCATCCTTTTCTCTCCTTGGTTCATGTGCAACCAGACCGAAAATCCCCTACAGCCTAAGCCTCAAATAACTCCCATTAGAAAATACAGAGTGTTGTATGCAATATCAACATACAGTATACACATACTATCATCTTTACCTTGCTGCAAAATGTAATGTGTTGTATTCTTTTTTCATGACTGCAAACTGCAGACATTTTAAAACGATACAGGTTACAAGACTGTGCTTGATCACAGCTGTAAATAGTGTTACCATCAGGATAACGATTAAACATGCAAACACTGTCTCCAAACTTTCTTCCCAGTTGCTCAGTGCAATATAGGTTTCTAACGGTCTTGATCACTGGTTTGCTGTCTAGAAATTATTTCTCTACATATTGATTTCAACAGCCGCAACAAGTAAGCCTCTTTTCATAGAAGAATAAGCGCGACGTGACCGCATGGTGTAATGTTGTTTTATGTGTACTGCAATGAAAACGCGCGTATCGATTACAAAATATTAACCCATGTGCATAATGTACTTACAGTATTGTGTCGACGCACTTGACTTAGACGACACACTTTGATTTCACCCGAAATTATTCAAGTCGATCAGGTCTGATTTTTGACTGCTTGTCAAAGCCTCGTGCGCTCTCGGCATAAGCGCATCACCGTCTCCCATCACAGGAGAACCCTGGTTATCTGCACCATCGCAATTAGATCCGGTCCCTACGTGTAGGCAACTGTATCAAAAAGCAGAGGAAATAGTCTAACCTGATCCTCCTGTGGAACAGCCTTCGCCTGCACGTTTGTCTCTTTGGCTGAAGTCATAGCGATTACGCCGTTACGGGGAGCCGCTTACAACTGGACCAGGAGAACCTCGCGTCCTGAGCGTCTGATGTGCACAGCGAACCAAAGTGCTGCGCTCTGCAGCGCGCAATCGACTCCCGCGTGTGTGAGAGGGAGGGCGGGAGAAGGGTTAATGACGATGACAGCGGCAGCACGTTTTCTTGACTCTCGCGGAAAGTAAAAACGGAACATCAACATCACATCGCCACCATATCCGATGACACTCTTTTCCGAGCGAAGTCACTGGACACAACTGATTGGGCTGACTCCTTCGAGGTCGCCAAGAGGGACAAGGGAGATACTCGGTAGCTCATTACAATGAGCAAAACCCAGGAGACAGACAACTTTCTTGTGACTTTAATTTCTACTCAACCGTGAATAGTAACAGTTACGCACATGCCTTGTCAAGAATGTCCCAAAGGCAACACTTTACTGCATACACAAAATGTATGAAGTAGGGTAATGTATTACTACAGATCCAGCCTCTGAAAAAAAAGAAAAAAAATCCAAGCATAATGTATGTACAACTACGCAACTGCAAGGCCCATTTAGGGTTGCAATACAAAATTTTGTTAGCTTTAAACCATAGTCCCCTACGTATGTAACCCTATGATATGTACTATATGTATTTCTCTATATCAAAAGAAAATTCTATTGGCCTATGCAAATGGTAGTGATATTTATATTTAACAGTGTTTGAAGTTCAACATTGAATAAAAACTTTTTATTTCCCAATGTCTCTGGGACTATAAGTAAGTTAGTTAGGCAAAGTTTGATTGGCCTTTTGAGGCAACAATAACCACTTTTTTTGGAGGAGAGATTTTCTGAATGGCAATTAACATTGAAATACACAGTGCTAAATCCCATTATATTTGTAATCTGTGTGGGTATTTAAGCTGCCATCTGTTAATTAAAGTCAAGATGGTTCCTCCCTTGGAAACTGTTTTATGAAATGCGCACACACATACTCACACACGCACAGGCACACACACACACACACACACACACACACACACACACACACACACACACACACACACACACACACACACACACACACACACACACACACACACACACACACACACACAAACTATACAGAGTTTTATCTCAAATTGCACTTGTCCTCTCCACCTGGCCCATCTATATTTAGTCCTGTACCTGGCTCAGCTCACCCCATCCCACTCCTGCACTGGACTATGGCTGTGTCAAGTCTCCATTCAGGCCTACTTTAGCCCCTGGCTGCACCCTCTCCATGCACATGTGGCATACCCGGATGGATATCATAAGATCTCCTGTAGACGTTACAAGATCTCAAGAGGTGTGTGAGGTCATGCGGTAGCACGATGAAGAGATGGCACTCGCCTCTACTGAGGTGTTAGTTTAAATGTTAATGGTAGCACTTCATATCTTTTCACTCTGCCTGGAAAATGCATTGAATCAGATGAGGGACACTGTTAAAATAATCGACCAATCAGACTGAACATGAAAGAGAAATAACTTCACGTCATTGGAATGACTTCGGGTGACTATTTACGATACATCAAATCCCATGTCCAGAGGATTCCCTAGGAACATTGAGCCAGGAAATAGTATGCAGGATGTACTGATAACAAACAAGCACAACTCAAAACCCTCACTCTCTACCTGAAGAAAGAGGACACAATGAGACAGAAAAGAGGCAGCAACAATGGAAAGGCACAAAACATTACTTGAGGCTAATTATAGCGGATAACAAGTGCCCCCATCATTTAGCTGCATTCATTCAACCAATAACAAAAGGGGTCAGCTCAAACAGCACAAGTAATCAGTCTGCTGTGATGATCAAAAACTTAATAAAGTGTTAAAGCTTGAGATGATGATACGTTGCACTGAAATGCCACCATATTTAATCTACTCAATAGTAACCATACAGAGTGGACATTATTTAAGCTTTGCATTGTGGTCCACTGGACAGGAGATGCCAGGGAGTTTGTCAGGGTAACAAACTGTCAGGATCAGCATCCCATTCAGCATATTTGTGGGAGAAATGAGATCTTAATATTTAATGTCCTCGCAGAAATATAAATCTTAATCTACTGTATATCAGAAAATGGCTGTAAGATGGAAGATATAATGACATTGAGACATTTGTGTGTGTGCGTGTGTGCGTGTGTGCGTGCGTGCGTGCGTGCGTGCGTGCGTGCGTGCGTGCGTGCGTGCGTGCGTGCGTGCGTGCGTGCGCGTGCGTGCGTGCGTGTGTGTGCGTGTGCGTGCGTGTGGTTCTGTGAATATTTTTGTAGCGCGTGGGGGGATAACATGAGTTACCAAATGTGAATGGTATCTTCTAATGCTTTGAATAATTGCAGATGTTCCAGAAGACTGGGTGGATGGCCACTATGAATTTCTCTCTCTTTTTTAATTTCTCCTTTATTTTACTAGGGTCGTGTCACATTGAGGCAGTTGCCTCTTTTCCAAGTGGGCCCTAGCCAAGTAAGCAGCACAAACGCAAAACGCACTATACATAGGACTCATAGAGACAGAAACAAACAAGTCACAAAAGACAACATATCCACAAAACGCAAAGCATAAAAGATTAAGACATAAAAACATGCAGGACATAACCATGCAGATATAGAAATATGCAGGACATAACAAAAACATGCAAACAAGACAAACAGAGCTCATCAAGAACTGGCAGTCAGGTCAGGTCAGGCAAAGTCAGTTTAGTTTAAGTCCTTTCACTCGGCGGCCATCTTGGCTACGCTTCCAGACTGACTATTTGGGATTTTATTTCAGATTAGTCATGCACGGAATTTCACGACATAAAGGTTGCGTCGAGACGGCGAGATGATTGGATAAGTGACCCCGCAGCTCAGCAAGCAATTGGCTCTCGGTACCGGGCAGGTGGGAGGGACGCCGACAAACGGCATGTTCGCGTCGACAAATGCTCTCGTGCATTCCTATGGAAGGTTTTTTGAGTGTTCCGTCTCGTATACAGACTGTCTCTGGGTCAGGTCAGCAAATCTCAACTCCACTTGGAAATCAGGGTTCAAATGAGGTGTTTGACAACACCACCATGTCCCTCGGTCATCATAATCATTGGTTCATGATTATTGGTTATGACTCGAACTGTTTGTGAGGGGATTGGGAGAAAGTTGTCATCAAAACAGGCCACCCAGACCTATGAATACATCTTGTAATTCCAAAGGTCAAAGCAAAGTGTGGAGAGGCAACCTTTAGTCGCTACGCTGCAAAACTGGGGAACCAGCCTCCAGACGATGTAAAACATACACCCACTATTGATAGTTTTAAATCCAGACTCAAGATGATTTCCCTTAGAAACTCTAAATGACCAACCTTTGATTTTAATGCTTTTAGCTTTTCTTTGATTTTAACTATTTAATGTCTTAGTTTATTTTTTGTCTTTGATTCTTATATAAATGTTTTCATTCTCTATTTCTTGCTGCCTTTATTACTTTACTTTTATTTCTTGGGAAGCACATTGAATTGCATTTGTTTAACGTTGATTAAATTAATCTATCCTTTGATTTCAGATGAACATGAAGCTAAAATGATACACTGCATTCTGTGTCCAATGGCTTGCTATATATAGCAAAGAAAATGTAAGCAAATATAATTAAGTAGCCAATACAGTCTGAGAGACTTGATATGCAAGAGTTTATGGACGTATGTCTCAGTTTAAACAGCTGCTGATTAGTGGTTAATTGAGCATTAATGTTCTTCAGTAGCAGCACAGCATGTCCTCTCCCACTGCTCGTCATGGTGGCATGTTGCCTTGGCAACTAAGTGCAGTTACTTTTATTGGTAATAGTTTTTTGGGGCAATAGGCTGATGTAGCTCTTTAGAGATGTCCTCTCAGCCTGTATGTTCTAAAAAAGGCTGGAATGTGCCTTCAGGAAGGCATGAGTAAGATATTGGAAAAAGAGGCATCAATCAGCTTGACGTCCACCTCTAACACAAGTGATGCATGTCTTCATGCACACCAAAGACACAACATGTCTTTAGGCTAAAATGTGCTAGCATGTTGGCTATATTGCCAGTTAAGCTATATTACAACTTCAGCACTGTGCAAAACACAAATCCATATTTCAACACACACATCCACACCCACCCACACACGTACGCATACAAATACGTATGCACACGCACGCGCGCGCGCGCGCGCACACACACACACACACACACACACACACACACACACACACACACACACACACACACACACACACACACACACACACACACACACACACACACACTGTTGACCGTGGCGTACAGCAAACACTTTTTGAAATTGGATTTCGAAGTCAATGGCAAAAAAGTCAAGCATAAACGAATCCATCAACGAATCCATCAAATAAAAATGCTTTGAGAAATCCTGAGAACCAAATACTTTTTACACAAAGTACCTTTGATAATACTTGCATTAATTCAATTGCACTGAACCACAAAAAGTACACATCCAGTATGCAACAAAATACAGACAGCAATGATGACTTAATTCAATACTCTATCATGCTGCATTCTTTCTAATCAAAATTTAATATTAAAACTGTCATCAGCCATTACACCTGTGAAAGACATGCGATTGAATATTTCATAAGTAGCATAGAATATGCTGTCATAGCTGATAGCTGTGCTTGTTTTACTTCATGAAAAATGTTCCCTTTTGAAGTTTGTTAAAATAGAAAATAGATCAACATGCTTCAACAATCAAAAGTGTTGATATATTTGTCATTGTATACCACTCTTTTCAGCATGTTCCTGACATAGCCTACATTGTGTTTGTCATCTCCAAGTATAGCAGCACCTTACTACAAGATTACGTAAAAACTAAATGTAAGATCAATTACAATGAAAATGAATGTCAATCCAAGAAAAGGAATGGTGGGGGTGGCGTCCGCGCCAATGTCTTTTTCTGAGCATTTTGCTTGGTGCGTAATTCCAAGAACAGTATGGCAAAAAGGAAGAAAGGAATCGCACACAAGAGCTGAATGCAAAATCAAAACTGTATTAAACAAAGCCGAATAAAGTAAATAAAACCGACCTGAAACGTCTGTCCCTTGTCTGTCGGTTTTATTTACTTTATTCGGCTTTGTTTAATACAATCCAAGAAAAGGGGTTCAACAGTTTTACATTTTGATCATAGAATACTCTTTTCATTGTGGTAAAAATCCTTCCCTGATTCAACCCATATGCTGTACACAAAAAGTGAAGACATATTTTAAGAAAGTATTTGATAACAGGTGAGAGGAATGTAATTACTCACACAAGCATGTACTTTGGGTGTCTGTATGTTGTGATGAAAGTTAATATGCACAGAAGCTACAAAACACAACCGCCCAAGGCCCCCTTTGAAAAGTTGAGCAGATTTGAAGAGCTGGTTGTCATTTTATCCTGAAAGAAAGAAAGAAAGAAAGAAAGAAAGAAAGAAAGAAAGAAAGAAAGAAAGAAGGAAAGAAAGAAAGAAAGAAAGAATGCATCAACGTGCAAGGCTACCATTCCACCCGACATCGATTCATGTCTCCAGGGAACCAAAAATGCACTGTCGATGTCAATCTCAATGGAGAGCACATCCTCGCTCATCGTGATGACACTTAATCACAGTGCCATCGCATTTTTGAAAGACACACACACACACACACACACACACACACACACACACACACACACACACACACACACACACACACACACACACACACACACACACACACACACACACACACACACACAAACAGCCAAGGCTGAGGCAAACAGTGAGATCAGTAACCCAGCCTCAAACTCAGGTCTCCCGGCAATGGAGTTGATATACAAATAAAACATACACGTAATGTGTTTACACGTCTTGTTTGCATCTAACTGCTGTAACCAAGCTGACCACTAGTCTCACAAATCGTGCCCTCACAGCTGAAATCTAAAAATATGATGTGTTTTTGTAACGGGCGCCAGATAGCGCAGCTTGGCATTGTAAACCACCCTCCTTCTGACGCCTCAAAGAGTATGCTATGCTACTGACTTACCTTCTAGCTCACTGGGTGGATGGTTCCTCCACTAAACTTGGAGCTACTGCAAGGTCATGGGCATGGGCCACACAGGACAACCTTGGAAACACATGATGTTCAACAAACACAACCGCTATCAACTAAATCAAAACTTGAGTCATCCTTGCCTAATGTAATCGATCCAACAAAAAATAACACATGGTATTACTTGTACTGGCTACTTTTGAATTAACCCTATCCAGACTGGGGGGGGGGCTAAAAGTGCCCGCACCAACTTTGACGTTGTATAATTCCTTAACGACTTAATCTATGACTACGAAACTTTGTGACTTTTCCTAACATTTAGTTGGCTACAGTTAAGTACCGAAAAATTAGGTTTATCATTTTTGTTTTCTGACAGGTATGTCTGACCAAAAATCACTTTACCATATCTATGACGTTAAGTGCATTACCTAATTTTGATGGAAAATACATTATGGCGAGATTTTGGGCACAATAAGATAATGATGTCATAATGACGTCATAATACCAGATAATTACACGAAAATTATGTCATGCATAGATGTCCATATGTAGATCATCTCCCCCAAGTTTCGTAGTCATACTGCATTCCGTTCATGAGTTATGAGGGGGGGGGTCAAAAGAGCCCCCCCAGGCCCAGGAATGCCAAAAAAGCCCAGTCTGAATAGGGTTAATGGTAAAAGAAGACAAACTGCTTCCACTAGCGACCTTTTCATTATCCTTCTATTAGTCTCTAAATCAGGGGTGTCAAACTCATTTTGGTCCGGGGGCCGCAAACAACCCATGTGGACCTCAAGCGGGCCGCATTAGTAACATCATCGAAAAAAAAAAAAAAAAAAAACGTAAAGCAGAGGATTAGTGTTCAGTACTATCACGTTGTAAGTGTGTTGAATATGTAGAAAGCAATGCAATACTGATAATCCTATGCAAAATTTCCTTGACTTCATTCATTCATTGCCAACGTCAATTAATTAAATATGGGACAGTTCATTTTGGCAGGGGGTCTGGTGGTTTTCCCCCAGAAAATTTTGTATTTCTTATATGTAATTTCCTGCATTTTCACGCATTCTAACATCCCGTTTCCAGTTTGAGCTTAATAGGAACCAATACAAATCCAATTATTCTTTATTATTTAATTACAACCAATACCAATACAATACGAATAAGAATTATTAACATTTTATCTCTATATATGAGGTCTATAATATATGAGCTTTATCAAATGCCTGTTACAGTACAAATTCACTATTTATAATTATAATAGAAGTGTGATGTGCACTTTACTACATATATAGGCTACAGTGTAACAGAGGGACCATTGGGTTAATGTCATGCAGGTCTCGATTTTGCCCCGAGGGCCGTAATTGCGCATTTCGGTTATTTCATTTAAAATAAAAGTTTTAAAAAAATATTTTTTTTTTTTTTTTTTTACATCCGGGCCGGATGGAACCCTCTGGCGGGCCGTATGTTTGACACCCCTGCTCTAAATGATAATGTACCAAGTGTTTCTCATCTCATCCCTTGAGCGCAACAGTGCAAATAAGGACACTCAGACACTCAGTTCGTAATTGTGATTAGCAAAATGTGCCTCATCGCCTGGCTGGTATACAACATTCTTCCCTTCCCCCATCAAACCAAAGTCTGCACAAGGCCTCTCGAAAATGGATGAGAAAACTCTGTTCTGCCTTTTGATTGCTGGGCTTCTCCACAAGAATAATTACCTAAAATGGTTTGTGTTGAGAAGAAGAGTTTGTTACCTCCGACTAGGAGGTTATGTTTTCAGTAGCATTGATTTGTCTGGTCGTCTGTTTGTCTGTCTGTCTGTCTGTCTGTTTGTCAGCAGGATAACTCAAAATGTTATGAACGGATTTGCCAGCAATTTTGTGGAGTTGTTGGAAATTACAAAAGGAAGACGTGATTAAATGCTGGTGGTGATCCGACTCGCGATCCGGATCCAGGAATTTTTTAAAAGATTCTTCTCCATTGCGAGGGCGAATGTTGACATTGCAGTTCCTAACTCCACAAAAAGAAGGCACAAATACTTGAAAAAAATTTGGGTGTAACATAGTCAAATGTTCTATTTATCCAGCTTCCTTGGAAGAGGTCTGCACTCTCTGAGTGCATTTCTAATTTAAGCTATATTGAGTGGGGAGATCAAACAGGGCAGGCAGCTGAATGGGCAGTGACAGGCCCACAAGTGGGCATTACCTGCCCAGGCTCCACCCTCGCAGTGACGCAACACCTTCGGCTCAGCTACACTCACTCAGGCAATTTGCTTGTTCAGGTACTTTCGGGTTCCCTCCACAGCAGGAAACTCCACCCACTTTGTCAGGATGAAATAAACCTTGAGCATTTCCAACCGTCCTGGGTAGAGGCGTGTTCAAGGCAGTGACGTTGTTTAAGCAGAGACTTTATATTAGGACTTATGTTGCCTTCACCAGCTCGGGACCTCTCGAGACAGCTGACGACACTGCTCACATGACAATCGAGTTCTGGAGTTTGGCGCATGAACGCCACTGATCCCGGAACAATCGGGATTCATGCGTGTTTTGTTTTGGTTCTCTTTTCTTTTTTTCACCTCACCTTGAGCCTCCACACCCACGACATATAATTTTAGCTGAAGTAAGCTCAATTAAACAGCCAGAGACCAGCATTACTGACATATGTGCATCTGCAATTGAATGACATTGACTGGTGTTGTTGATAGTGATTACAAGATGATATTTTAGCATGTATGATACTGTTTACATGTCAGTTGCATGCATGGGCACCATGTTGATGACGCGTGTGTCGTCACACAAAACACAAGCTCGGGAACTCGTTCTTCTATACTTCCGCCAGAGATCAACCTCGATAATTATCGATCTGACATTGCGTCACCAAATGTTCACTCCCACTTTCCCGAGGTTTTAGGTCGGCTTTCTGGGGATTCTCGATTTTTTGAACGAGCCATTATGCCGCGATCACACTGCCGGCGTTGAAAGAGCTACAACACTGCTGACTCCTGCCTGGAAAGCACAGATCAGGGGCGTTGAACGCGGTAAACGATTTTGACGCCCTCTGCTTTTGACGACCTCGACTCTAGAAACGCTTTTGCAGCTTTTAACGCTTCTGCCGCCTGCTCTCTCATACACAGTCAATTACTTCCGCGTCTTTCCACACGTTCAACGCTAGCGGTGTGATCGCACGGTAAGAAATGTTTGGTTTAAAGTTTGGCTCAGATTGTTCTGCCCTCGACCAGTAGCACACCAAGGGAGGTGGGTCAACCATGCTGTTTAAGAATGTTAGTTGTTATGCTCTTGGTCAGACCAAGTCTCCAAGAGATTTGAACGTCATCATAATCAGGCTAGGCATTACCTGTGCTGCAGCCCGGTGGGATGAGGTAGCCTCCATTCACACATAATGGGGCCCATTATCATCTGTAGGAGGAGCACTTGCAGAGAATCATTATTTGTTATCTTTAAAGGGCTGCTTCTGCCTACACTGCTCCAGACTGTCTCCACTGTTGGATAGTGTTTTTCTCTAGGCCTATATTCTATCTGATCCAGTTGCATTGACCCAGTGCCTCCGTGCCGTGTCTATAATAAAGAGCCTATTATGTATTTTATCCCGAGGCATAGTTTTTAATTCATACGCTTGCCTTGGATGTAACTTTCACTTCGAAATATACTCACCCAGCACACCAAACCTGTCAAACACATACACGATTGGAATACCGGTATATCAAGGTCAGCCTCAACAATGGCCTGCCTGGCTCCTCTAACACACATCCCCCAAATATCTTTATCGCTTTAAAACATCAAGTACTACTATTCCCTATTACTACTATTTACAACCTTTATTATTACAAATAACATGTCCCTATACTTACTCTAGCTTGTGCTATGTATAATGTGTTTCAGAAATTACAGTGTGCAAGTGGTTTCAATTGAACTCCATCTTCTAAACTGTAAGAAACACACTTACAAAGTCTACATCTTTAAAGGCATTCAGAGCCCCGTTTCTAAAATATGGACGAGTGGGGTGTGCTCGGGCCAAATGTGAGTGCATGAGTGATTTCTCTTTTAAATGCTTAGCCGTTACAGCTGTTGTGCGAGCCTCCGGTTGCAGGGGCGGGACCCCGAATGTGCACGGTAGCTGGCTGGGTTCAGTGCCGCTCCGTTTGGGGCTGACTAGGGCCCTGAGACAGCTGCCCGTGTCCAGCCGAGCGCTCTGTCCTGCCCTGTCCTCACCCACTGGCCCTCAGCCAGCTGGCCACCACTGCCACTGCTGTCCTTCCTTCTCCATATACACACACATGCTCATGCATGAACACGCACACGCACACACACACACACACACACACACACACACACACACACACACACACACACACACACACACACACACACACACACACACACACACATACACACTTCCTATTATCTGCATCTCTCTTTGGACACTACAGTATGTTAGTCTACCTCTCACACATTCTCTCTCTCTCTCTCTCTCTCTCTCTCTCTCTCTCTCTCTCTCTCTCTCTCTCTCTCTCTCTCTCTCTCTCTCTCTCTCTCTCTCTCTCTCTCTCTCTCTCTCTCTCTCTCTCTCTCTCTCTCTCTCTCTCTCTCTCTCTCCCCTCCTCAGTTCTATCTTCACATGAGTTTTAATTTGGAAGGACCTTCCACATGCTGCAGCACCTGCTGGGCTAATTTACTCAGCGCAAAAATGGCAAATTGCAGCCATCCAAATCCTCCCTCTCTGCCTCAGGAAAAGCCACTGTGCTTAGCTTACTGAAGGTTATATCTATTAGCCACTGACTGCACACACTCTGCAAGTGACTGTCCGTGTGTCTGTTAGCAGGATGGACGTAACAATACCAAAACTGTTCAAGAAAGCCACACAGACTACTGCACTGCTGCTGTACTACTACTACTACTGGCCACAACTCCACTACTACTGTACTACTACTACTACTGACCACAACTCCACTACTACTGACCACAACTCCACTACTACTGACCACAACTTCACTACTACTGTACTACTGTACTACTACTACTACTACTGTCCTACTACTACTACTGCCCCCAACTCCACTACTACTACTACTACTACTGGCCACAACTCCACTACTACTACTGCCCCCAACTCCACTACTACTACTACTACTACTGGCCACAACTCCACTACTACTACTGGCCACAACTCCACTACTACTACTACTACTACTACTGCCCCCAACTCCACTACTACTACTACTACTGGCCACAACTCCACTACTACTACTACTACTGCCCCCAACTCCACTACTCCACTACTACTACTACTACTGGCCACAACTCCACTACTGCTGCTGCTGGGTCCAGCCTTACATACTACATAATTCACGTCAACTGTCAGTCATCTGGAATAGCACCCGGACCCACCTCGCCAATACCCCCCCACGCATATTGTAAACACAATATCTGTTTACAAACACTCATCAATTGTATATGTGCTGCCAAAGGCAGAGTATTTACTGTGTATATCAGATTCAACAGAGCTGCTCTCAGTGTGCTGTGCATTTCGGCTGCAGCCACGTTCAGCTTTTCTGGGCCCCCTCTCTCTCCGGGCCCAGGGAGAGAGAGGGGGCCCAAAATTGGATCCTCATTACATTGTATTGATTGGGTTTGGGGCCCTTTCAGATGTTTTTTGTCCCGGGCCTAGCCAAAGCTGTCAGCGGCCCTGGTCATAGGCACTGGATCTGTTTGTCAAAACTGTCAACAGAAGCTCTTAGAGGCACCTGGGGGAGGATGCCGGCCCCTCTGGCTGCATTAGCGCTGCCTTCACCAGCCCCGCAGGTAGCCAAGATGTTGTGTGTCCTGATGCCTGGCTGGGAGTACAGCGCCATTTGTTGTCCGTCTTGTTACAGTCAACAAATTACTTACATCAGTTTACACCAATCTAGCATACTAGGCAAAACACTGGTGTAACACTAGCACTCTACAAGGTAGACAGCGGTAGTTATGAGGATAAGTGCAGTCTGTTCCATTTTGTTAAGGTTGAAATCATTTAAGGTCAGTTAGTCAGACCTAAGATGGAAAGTAAAGGGAACTTGAAAATGAACAACTCACCCCACCTGATCCTCTTATATCCCTTATTTGGTTAACATGACAAGACAGTTCCTAAATCTCTGCTAACAACAGCTGACTTCCCTACCATTGCAATGTTCGTATATCCAGAGCAATGCATGACATAACTGCATAAACACATAATCTTTTGCCACTGTGTGTGCTATCTTTGCATCACCTTGTAATGTGGACCCCTTTTGCACACAAACACCATGGCAGACATGCACAGGCATGCATGTTGGCATTTACATACGTGTCATGTACACACAGGTACACATGTACACATGCATTCATACCTACATGCACACAAAATTCTTGACATCAAAAGGTGGATCTACACTGCATCTAGACTGACCTCAGTCACAGCTCTGAATAGTCTGAATAAACTGAATTGAACAACATCAGGCTTGGGCAATTCTGAAAAGGACTGTACACCCATATACACTGTAGATACACATATACACTGAAATGTAGTAATGCAAAATATGTTTGTATTATTTATGATGTACTACATGAAAGGAGGTTTTATGAAATTCTATTACTTGCCTATGGTGAATGAAATGTTAAGCAACAAAGTTTAGTAAAGAAGAAATCTCTTAGTGATGACTTTGATGTCAATATCAAATTAATTAGTTTTTATACAACATAAATTCCCCATTGGGCTCCATTATGATTGCTTTGCATAGGCCTATATTGCACTGACCCTCATGTGTCAAACTGTATACAGTGTGTCAATGGATCTTGGAAGCTGTCAGCTTCCATTCACACACACAACCTATCAAATCAATCAATCCAGCTTTACTGGTGGAAAAACTTGCTACTGTAGAGTACATAGCAACAGCATGAGCTTACCAAGCAAAAAATGCCATGTCCTTGCACCTTACGCCTGTTAGAGCCTAATGTGATTGGTCGAAAGTATGGTGACATGTTCTGAATTTCTGGGCCTCATTGGACAAAGGGGTATGGATTTCAGGCTACCTAATTTGCATATTCACCTTACTTCAAACATTTCAGTTGTTTATGCAGATCAGGATATTAAATAAGATTAAACGTTTAATTTAACCTTTGGTCTACAACTCAGAGTTATTCATTATTAATTCTGCATAAACACAATGAATACTGCATTATATTCATTTGGTCATAACAGCTTTAATGACATGTCACTAGAGATTCAACCAGTCTCAACCAATATCAATCAATATTTCTTGTAATGACGCTTGCAAATTTCTGTAACCATGGCTTACTCTTAATGTCATGCAAAAACATAAGCTAATAAAGCGATGAAAAGATCAAAAGCTGAAATCAGGCAAGACTCCTGCTGGTATAAAAGAAATAAAAACTACATTTAATGATTTAAAACTATGATGGGTTTCTGTGAAAATAATGAAGGCAATGGAGAGAAGCAGTGTTTCAGAACCGCCCACCCCTACAACGCTCGTTACGGTCACATTACCTCCTCATTATTGTCCCATTAACAGCAACACACATATTTATTTCACACCCACCCATCATGCACCTCAGAGCCCTCCTTCCTGACTGAAGTGTAGTTAAATTTAAACGGGAAATTAGTGACAATGGGAGTTGCGATTATGAACATGGACAAAATGCAAAGTGGAAGGAGTTGCTGAGGTGAAGTCTATGACCTGAGTTGACTCTCAGACAATTAGGGGAAAACATGCTCTTAAGAGTCCTACAGGGGTGTCATGGTTGCGTTTTAATAAATTACTTTTGCTCCAGAAATCCTTCCTCTGGGTGCTGAGAAAGGGAAGATGGTGCCATGCCCGCAGAGGAGAACTGGCGAGACGCTTCTGAGTTCCATCAACAGAGTCAGACATCGGAACAGCAGTGCTCCCTTAAGACCCCAAACAAACGTGACAACTTGCACAAATCCATCAAAGTAAATCCGTTCAGAGGAATGCAAAATAAATACTTGCTTCCAACTGCAAGAGTTGTTTACAGGTCTCACATGAGTTTATATTCAGAAATGTTTGCCTCGGGTTATCCACAAAGCATTTTTATGATATAAACTCTTACCACCATAGTAGCACCATATAAAATATCACTGATACATTGTTTGGCTGACACTCTTAGATTTACAGTATTGAAATTATAATAAAAATGTTGCTGAAAATACAGGCTATCAGTAAGTGCTTCATCAGTTTTTGCTTACGGTGGTGTTTCAAAGAAAGACTGGCTCCTTCATGGCTCTGTATTGACAGCTATAGAAAGGGTGTTTTATGCTAACATGCAGTAAATTCAAAGCTTGTGGGGGTCACCGACAAAATGAAAAAAGAACAAAACATTTAGAATAACTGAGAGCCTAATGGCAGCAAAACATTATTAAAACTGAATGCACTGAATAACACATCTGAGTCGAGCCATTAATACTTTACTTACTAGCATGTACATAAACTGAAAACCAATTGCTGACAGGGCATGTTACTTAAGTGTTTTGTTCAGCAGTTTGGATACTTAGATTTCAGCCATAATTGGAAGTTGGGAACTGCTGGCTATGCAAGCTTTACAATCTATTAAGTAATCCTCAGAATACATTAAGAGAGCGCACAGGCTTTTAAGGAGGGCGGATGCCTCCTGGTATTGAAGAGACTACCTGAACGGGGCAATAAAACACCCCCATGACTGACGAGTATTATTGTATTGCGAGGAAAGAGGGGAAGTGAGGGATTACTGATTGTTTGAACTACAGTATATGTAAACTGTAGAATGAGACGAATTAAGAAACTATGCCAACACTCTAGAATATGGTTCACATGGTTGCCACTAATGACTGCCTGTATACAGTAAGTGACTTATAAGATATGTGTGAAGGGCCTACTAGGTACTTATTACTATTATATCACGAATGAATGCCTGATTGGCTGTGAACAACCTTTGTGAATACACCTAACAAATGATTGACTTTGCTTAACACAGTTTGTGTAACTTACAAACAGGCATGTACATGTATTAGCTAACATGTGAACTTTAAAATAAAGTGTTACTGAAACTTTTTTTTGTTTTCATAAACTATCCTCATTTAGCCTACACATACTTTACCAGCTACCAATGCCAACTGCTCATCACCACTACTTTTAGCAATACAACTGGTTGTTGTATGATCTCAACATTAAACATGATTCTGTGTTGATGCATAAAGAGCAGACAAATACAGACATTTCAGATTCAACTGGTTCAAAGGTCTTACTTACATGAACATATCACAAGAGCAGTAGGATTGGCGTAGGATTGACACAGGATAGAAACAAAATGAGTCCTGTATTGAGCTAATCTTTGATATTTTTCTTCCGTCTATGTTAAACCTTCACAGATCTTTGCCAAATAGATTATTTCCTGAGCCAAGAAACCTGGCCTGCTTGTGAGCCAACCTGGCTAAGGCTTGCTTTCCAGCCAAACTCCCATGCCGATCCCAGACTTCAAATCATCCATATGAAAAATATCACTCCAACCTGTTCTCATGTTTCTAAGATCCCCCAAACTTTACATGCCATACACTGAACCATGTCTTTCTCTAATAGTTAGGATCAATCATTCACCGGCTCAAAACACAGAGTAATGCGACAGCCAAATATGTTGAAAACAGGAGTTTCCCTTTCATTCAATGAAATGCCATCAAACACCTAGAAATTGTATGCAATTCCCCGAAACTACAAGCCCAAAACTGGCCTGAGCCAAAGGTTTGAGAGCAGAGGTTTGCGTCAGATGATCCCCATCGACAAACACAAGCTTGTTGTTGACTTGACTCACCTTCCAGAGTCTTTCCACCCTTGACAGTTTTCGAGTTTTCATCCCTGCGTTGTTGAGAGTTGCCTCTCTAGGAGAGGCGGTGTCGGCGGCAAGAGATACGGAGTGCTGAGCCCTGGAGCGGGCCAGAAGCTAAGCTGGAGACTAGAGCTCCTAATGGACAATGAGGCCCAGCCCTGCTCAGAGGAAGTGCATCTAAAGTGCATCTAAAGTATAGGCTGGGCTGAGGCTGAAGCAAGCACTGTGCTATGGTAGCCAATGCTTACCTCTCACACACACTCCCCTGCAGAGAGGCTGTGTCTTTTGTGTGTGTGTGTGTTTGTGTGTGTGTGTGTGTGTGTGTGTGTGTGTGTGTGTGTGTGTGTGTGTGTGTGTGTGTGTGTGTGTGTGTGTGTGTGTGTGTGTGTGTGTGTGTGTGCGTGCATCTTTGTCTGTGTGTGTGTCTTTGTGTGTGTGTGTGTGATTGAAAGAGGGAGAGAGAAAGTGGGGGGATAATTTTCTGCACTGAAGCGATTAGAGTTTTACTTGAAAGAAATAGAAAAATCAGGCAAATACTTAAACTCGTCACCACAAAGCCTTTTTTGTTTTGCATATAAATATCCTTCATTGTTGAAACGTATTGTGCGCGTGTGTGCGTGTATGCACACATGCACACATCAGTGTCTGAACTTATGATGTCCATGGCACACAAATGAACAGGTAACACTGAATATCGACAAGCCCACTTGCCCTTTAGCATACCCACTTCATGTCTAAATCGAACCCCCCACCTCCATCCCCCACCTCCACCCCCCCAACTGAAACTCAATAACTTGATACCTGGTAATGGGCACTGGGGTAGCCAAAGCACAGCCACAGCTCACCGCGCACTGATCACCGTCTGCAAGCGGATCCGATCCAATCCTGCCCAGTGGGGTGCAAGGCCAATGCAGCGGGCGGCCAACTTCCCTAACGTCCCCTGTCAGCAACCAGCCACTTACCCCCCCCATTAGCTCCTGTTGCCCCACTCTACCACACTAGATCAGCATTACCAGCCGTGTGTGTGTGTGTGTGTGTGTGTGTGTGTGTGTGTGTGTGTGTGTGTGTGTGTGTGTGTGTGTGTGTGTGTGTGTGTGTGTGTGTGTGTGTGTGTGTGTGTGTGCACTCCACTACACTAGATCAGCATTACCAGCAGAACGCATCCACATGCAGAGTATACTGAGGGCCACTACAGTGCACTACACTACAATGGGCCTGTTGGCATGGCTGCTGTTTTGTGTGTTAGTGTGTGTAGTGTGTGTGTGTGTGTGTGCATGCGTGCATGCGTGCGTATGTGTGTGCATGCATGGGTGCGTATGTGCGTGCGTGTGTATGTGTGTGCATGCGTGCGTGCGTGTGTGAGTGGGTGCGTGCATGTGTCCATGTGCACACCTACGTGCAAGGTGAGCATGAAGAGTATGTGTACTGTGTGGGCAGATGTGTGAGGAAGAGAGAGACAGAGAGAGAGGAAGCCAAAGAGAGACAGAGAGAGAGGAAGAGAAAGAGAGAGCGTGTGGAGGGGGTACTGTAGCTTGACAGGCTGGAAAGGTGGGTGTCAGAGAGAGTTTGTGTCTTTTTTGAGAGAGATCTCCTGAGTGTAGGAGAAAAACTAAGAGAGAGAGAGAGAGAGAGAGAGAGAGAGAGAGAGAGAGAGAGAGAGAGAGAGTGGGTGCATGTCTGACATAAAGCCACTGGCACTCTAGATTGTTGTTTTAGCCTTCTAAGCTTGGTAACTGTACGTCCAGGCGATGCGGTTTATGTACAGCGGAGTAATGGCCCTACAAAAGCAATTTGCAGAGAGGGAAATAATTTACTGTAGCCATCTATATGAGCCACGGCCCGAGTTAATTACAACCCTTCCAGTTACTTATGGGACCATTAAGCCCGTTCTGAATTTCTCAACAGCATCCGCATGTCAGAGGTTTACAGCCACACGAGGCAAAAATGTGTCACTCGGAGAAAAGTGTGAATGTCACACAAGCTGTAGTCACAGAGATGCTACGTGGGGAATACTGAGTAGGAGAGGAGTGATACGTCCTCTGGATCATATTCGGTTGCACTCAGATGTACACAGTAAATTATGCGGTGTTAATTCAACACTTAGAGAGTCAATTTAACACATTCTGGAGTGTATTTGGTCCCACAGTACTCTCTAAGTGTTGATTATTTCACTGTGTACTAAAATATTTCCCTAGGTCACATTGGTGAGCGTGGTGTTCTGACTTTTGCTGATGCAGCTCAAACTCATGATAATGATATGGCTGGAATGTTTCTAGAAGTGGTAAAAAAATAGCATTAATGACTTAAAAAGAAGACACACCACCTTAAAAAGACCCCGAGAACACAATAAGAAAAGAGAGCAGAGCTGTGAAAGAGAAGATGAGGTTCCCTTCCTGGTTTTCACTGACTAGAATGACCACAGCACCCAAAAAAAAGAGAGAATTTCTAAGCAGAGGGAATAGGAGTGAAAGGCTTGCTCTTGATCCTACATAGAGATGTACCGCAAAGCACACTGTGGGAAATAGGCAGCTATTAATGGTTTCTAAATTGGGTTATTGAACAATTGAATGACTGAGGATACAGAATTGGAACAAAGCCCTGAAAGTAGGTGGGATAAAAACCTGAAAACCTACATTCTGGGTTTCTCTCTCTCTGTGGTTCTCTTCTCTCCTGCTTCCTACCCCGCCTTCTTTCCCTTTCATTGTGTGCTGTCTGTCCTTTTGTGTTATTGAGTTTAATGCATAGACAGTGAAACATGGTGCAAGGTAGGAGGAGGTGGTCCCAGGACGTCTGATCCAATCATTGTGGAGTAGGCAGGCTCTAATTCAGCGGGTCATCTCTGGGCCCATTCCCCACCATGAGCACCGGACTGGGCCGAAATGGAACCACAGCCCTATTTCCTGCCCTGCCCGCCTCAGAGTCTCTGTAATCACAGGGGTCTCCGTGCTTATATGCAGACGGCACGCCGGTGCGAACGACACCACCCGGACCAGGGCAGCACTCAGCACCATGAAAAGCAATCTTCTGTGTTGTCACAAGGACCCGCTTTTTATTCCAGCAGCATTTCATTTGAACAGCAGCAAGGGCTACAGTCACATACAGTCCCATGAGAGAGAGAGAGAGAGAGAGAGAGAGAGAGAGAGAGAGAGAGAGAGAGACTCATGGCTGCAACACATTTTAAGAGAAGGCCCATGAGGAAGCAGCTGTTACCACACCTGACTATGTCTTCCAAACGTCTCTATCTTGACACACACATACAACCACATACAACTGCTGTGTCTGTCTGACAATCTACCTCACATACATATCTTATGTGTATCGACTACAGGGATTTGCACGAAGCTGACAAACACGTGTGTGTACTAGGGCTGTAAAGATATTGGATCGAACCGAGAAACCGTGATACACAGAGTCACAATACTGTACCTTGATGTTAGGAAGGAGTAGCCTGATTATCATCAACGTTCAAATCTCTTCGAGACTTGGTCTGACCAATTAACATTTCCCAAACGGCATGGTTGACCCACCTCTCTTGGTTTGCTTATGGTTGTCTGCTTACCGACAAAGTGGGAGGCGTTCCCGTATTTCCGGGAACTCAGAAAGTACATGACTAGTTGCAACGCTGAAAGTGTTGCGTCACTAGAAGGGCACAGCCTGGCTAAGGAGGGAGTAAATGTTTGTTATGCTTCAGTCCAGAAAACAACCATATGATACAATGTGATGGTGCTTCCAAGCTTCAAATGAGATACATTTCAGAAATCATGGGATGCATTGAACAGTAGGTCAAAAATCGTGATATGAACCGAACTGTGAGTTGAGTGTATCGTTACAGACATGCACACATACAGACATGCACACAGGCAAAAATGAAGGATGGATAAGAGACAAAAATTCACCCAAATACACACAGAATTAGGTCTACATCAAAGCGCCTACTTTTTAGTCCAGCCATGTAGGAGATGTAGATGTAGCTACAAGAGTTATTTTTCTGTATTCAGGACACACTACAAAATAACACGGATCAACAGAAACAAACCAGGACAGCTCACTCTTACAACACATGCTCCTAGGCCCACAACACAACACAATCCCACTCCACTGGCAGAGTCCACATCAATATTAACATTACTTGCGAACAAAAGAACACTATCTTGTAAAAAATCACCAACACATCTGAAATGGCTGGACACCCAAACAACAACCAAAACACGTGGATGAGAAATTCACTGGAATTCTCAGCCAGATACTGTAGTATAAAACATACTGAGAAAACCCATACATCCACATTCTAATTTGCATAAAGAACCCAAAGAATACTAGTGAATCATATCATAAAACACGAATGCAACATAGAGAAAAATATCACTGGAACAACCTTCCCAACCCAGGCCTTAGTGTGGGTGACCAACACGAAAATAACCTGCAAAAAACTCCAGGGCAGCTCAAACCCCTGGTGCGGCGCTATCATCTCATGGTCGATAGAAGGAGCACCTCTGTGGCACACCACATTAGTGCTACATGGATTCCCGCCATATAAAAAAGGCAGAGAGCCCAAACACCACAAGCATGCCTCAGACGCCCCTGACAACCACAGAGACCCACGGCCATTTACACTCTGCTTAAACGGCTTAACCTCTCCACTTCTGCAGTGGAGGGGGAAAAAGAAACAAGAAAAAAAATGTCATCTTCAGAGGAGAGATGAGTATTCTTTCTAGTTTGGGGAAAATGATGGGCAACACAATGGAGCCATGCTCACCTAAGAATGGATTATTTCTGCCCTCTACTGACAGGTTGACAGGCTGAAGCTCTCATGTAGCCACAATACAGATAGACAGACCTATAATACTCAAAAAGACATTTACCAACTGCAGAATAGTATCACAAAGTAAAATATAACTAAAATATTTTTTGGGCTTTTTTGCCTTTATTTGATAGGATAGTGAAAGTTATGACAGGAAGTGAGTGGGGAGAGAGAGATGGGGAAGGGACGGCAAACGACCCGGGTCGGGAAACAAACCCAGGTTGGCCACATAGCATACGAGTGCCCTACCATTTGCGCCACGGTAGGGCCATAACTACCGTAGTCCAAAAAAATAAAATATTGGCCATCAACACATGCCATGTGGTATCACTTTCACAATGTTTTACATGAGCGATTACCATGGATATATTTCTGTGACGCGTCAACCAGTTGTGTTTATATCTTGAGGGATTTCGGCCTGCATCCTTCACATTCTGTTCCCCCAGTAACACCACACCCCATTAAGACTTAACGGAACATGGCCAATTAAGAGATAAGGGAAATATTCACACTGACAAGCCCTTTCAGCTGTGTTCGGCCAGGTGGATTAATACCAGGGAAATAAAACACCAGGGACAGTTGGGTCGGATGATACCTGATATATAGCCAGCCATATGACATGGTGACTGGGCTGCTGAATGACTGCCTCTCAATCCTCTGGCTCAGACAGAGAAAATTACAGACGCCATTTCAGAACTCCAATCCTCAATCACGGCTCATTAAACAGTGCACACACAGTACTGTAACAAGCATACAGCACTGTTGTCCTCCAACATACAAGGTCACGCTTTCTCACCACCTTCGAAAATTTCATTTACAGTTTAACCCTCTGAGGTCTAAGGCTTTTCAGAGGCTTTTAGGCTGCTTGCACCACCCTAACATTTTCAAGTATTTTCATTTCATATATATACATTTGGGACCTGGAAGGTCTGAGCTTTCCAATGGTGTGACTTATATGTTTCAATGACAAAAACTCACAGGGTTACAGATTTGTTGTTGGAGACACATTGCCCTCTGAAGGGCACTCGGACCTCAGAGGGTTAAAAAAAAGTCTCCGCAGAGAAACTCTGTATCCCACTGTCAGGTGCTGTATAGCGCAGGCCATCTAGACGTTGACGGATGGGGAGCTGTCAGGGCGTCATCAGTCTTACCACCAGGAGCTGCACACGGCTCATCTTTAAATAAAGCGTTACCATGAGATACAGAACTTCCATGCTCCTCTTTTTTGTTTTTTAATGAATCCCCTGTTCTGTGACCTGCACTGGATCGGGACGGCCTTGCGGCTGTCTCTGCAGATTTAATAGTGTGCCATGGGAGGGAGGCTGAGAGGCGGGCCTTGTTTAGGGGGGTCCTTCATCTCACCACACGCTCTCTCAAAACATCAGTGCTTTTGTTTACGGTCTGTTGTGATAGTGCTGGGGATTGGAATAAAACAATGTTAGTGGGGGAGCAGGGGGTGGGGGTAAAGCAAAAACAATGTTAGGGAAATTGAATTAGCTAGATGGAATATGACTGCTGTAGGAAATGTTGCTGTTCTAGAATGTCCATAATGGAAAGAATTAGGAGAGAGGACAAAGACAGAAAAAGACTTGACAGAGCACAAAAGTGCTACAGAGAGAGAGAGAGAGAGAGAGAGAGAGAGAGAGAGAGAGAGAGAGAGAGAGAGAGAGAGAGAGAGAGAGAGAGAGAGAGAGAGAGAGAGAGAGAGAGAAAGAGAGAGAGAGAGAGAGAGAGAGAGAGAGACAGAAACAGAAACAGAAACAGAAAGACAGATAATCTGTGTGCTTCTGTGTGAATGTGTGGCTGTGTGTGTCTTAGAGTGAAAGAGTGAAAGAGAGATAGAGGGACAGACGGATGGAGGGACAGGCAGACAGACGGGTCGGGTAGACGGCCGGAACAGGGAAGGCCCTAGGCAAACGCTGATGGGAGTGAGCGATGACTCACTTTGCCAGGAGAGATTAGCAGCCTTGGGTGGCCCCTGCCCCTTCCTGTCCATCACCGTCTGGGCCTGTGGTGCGCTGCCCACTCACACAGCCCACTGGCAATGCCAAGCCACCCACCCTGCAGACCCGTCCACCCAAACTGCCACCCTGCCTGCCTGCCACCCTGCCTGCATGTCTGTCCTGTCTGCCTGCCTGCATGTCTGTCCTGTCTGTCTGCCTGCCACCCTGTCTGCATGTCTGTCCTGCCTGCCTGCCATTCTGCCTGCATGTCTGTCGTGTCTGCCTGCCACCCTGTCTGCATGTCTGTCCTGTCTGCCTGCATGTCTGTCCTGTCTGCCTGCCACCCTGTCTGCATGTCTGTCCTGCCTGCCTGCATGTCTGTCCTGTCTGCCTGCCACCCTGCCTGCATGTCTGTCCTGTCTGCCTGCCACCCTGCCTGCATGTCTGTCCTGTCTGCCTGTCACGCTGCCTGCATGTCTGTCCTGTCTACCGTCTGCCTGCCACCCTGCCTGCCAGCCTGTCTGTCCTGCCTGCCTGCATGTCTGTCCTGTCTGCCTGCCACCCTGTCTGCCTGCATGTCTGTCCTGTCTGCCTGCATGTCTGTCATGTCTGCCTGCATGTCTGTCCTGTCTGCCTGCCACCCTGCCTGCATGTCTGTCCTGTCTGCCTGTCACGCTGCCTGCATGTCTGTCCTGTCTACCGTCTGCCTGCCACCCTGTCTGCATGTCTGTCCTGCCTGCCTGCATGTCTGTCCTGTCTGTCTGCATGTCTGTCCTGTCTGTCTGCATGTCTGTCCTGTCTGCCTGCCAGCCTGTCTGTCCTGCCTGCCTGCATGTCTGTCCTGTCTGCCTGCATGTCTGTCCTGTCTGCCTGCCACCCTGTCTGCATGTCTGTCCTGTCTGCCTGCATGTCTGTCCTGTCTGCCTGCCACCCTGTCTGCATGTCTGTCCTGTCTGCCTGCATGTCTGTCCTGTCTGCCTGCCACCCTGTCTGCCTGCATGTCTGCCTGCATGTCTGTCATGTCTGCCTGTCACGCTGCCTGCATGTCTGTCCTGTCTACCGTCTGCCTGCCACCCTGCCTGCATGTCTGTCCTGCCTGTCTGTATGTCTGTCCTGTCTGTCTGCCTGCCACCCTGCCTGCATGTCTGTCCTGTCGGCATAAGCCACTTAAACATGCCCATGACACACATGAGTGAACCTCTGCCACAGACCTGTGTCTATGTCCTAAAATATCAGGTGAAATGGTGTTGTACTGCAATGATTCTTAAATAAAATAATGCATATCATGTATATCCTTGCCTTTTAGAGTGTGACAGCGTCATGAAAATTGGAATGTTCCGTTGCTGTTCTGGTCTTGTGCTCTCTGCTGAGAAATGAGTGGACGATGACTGCCCTCTACCTCTCTGCAGTGTGTCATAAGAAGAGCCGCTGTGCTAGTAGTGCCGTTATCTGGGGTAAGAGTGCCCCTTGTGGTTGGCTGAGTGTAACGCAGTCCCAGATTTTCCCCTATTCTGGCTGCTTATTGACCATCTGGGATTATAACCGAGCCAGAGCTGTCTCAACCACCAACTCTAAGCTAACACAGATTTCCCATGTGTTGCGAACACATTACTCATTCCACATGAAATGCCAGTCCCCGTAACACACATAGCTCCTAATAGCATATATGAGGGAAACATAGAAGGAAAAAAAAACAACATAACTAACAACCATGTCCTGGATATTTTTTTACTTAAGTGCTGAAAGTGGAGTGCATAGAAAGTGGGAATGATTCCTTAATTATTTATATTATGCCCTGCAATCAGGAGATGTCGGTATATATGGTGCGGCACGCCTCAACTGTGGTGGCCTACAAATGGCCCTTAATTCACTTCAGTGGGGAGAGGAAAGAAGAGAGAGAGAGAGAGAGAGAAAGAGAGAGAGAGAGATGGAGGGAGAGAGAGAAATAGAGAGAGAGAGAGAGAGAAAGAGAGAGAGAGAGAGAGATGGAGGGAGAGAGATATATATGGAGGGAGATATGGAGGGAGAGAGAGAAATAGAGAGAGAGAGGGAGAGAAATGAAGAGAGAGAGAAACGGAGGGATGTAAATAAACAGAGCTATTCATAGCTGATTGCAGTGCGAGGATTCCATCTGGATCCCCTCGAAAATCTGCCTGCCTTGTTTTACTGATTTTGGAGGAAGAGGCTTATTGGATTTGAGAGCTTTTCTTTCCCCCAATTGACCCCTGGTGATATGTTAAAAGAGGCTCCGATAAAATATTGCAATGACCAAATGGTCTGCGCTGCAAACTCATTTTGATGCGTTATAAACAAAACTGGCCTAGACAGACTGGTGCAGCAAAAAGCACAAAAACAATCAAATAAAACAATCTCAGGCACACACACCAATCTTAACTCTCTTTACAATCCAAACATCCAAGCAATTTTTGGGCAAGATTTTTTCCCCTCTCGATTCGCTGCTGCTGTGGTTGTTAAAGCGATGCCATCAGCACAAATGCAGACGTACTGAGTGCACTGTACAATGGGATATAAACATACACACCGGCTACGTATCCTCAGCAGCAGAGACCACACTCCTAGTGCTCATTATCTCATGCCTGGCTTGCTCTATTTTCAGATGGACGGGGCGGCTGTGGTGGCGGCAGCAGCGGGGGGGGGCAATATCACACTGCACAGCCTCTTGCAGACACACAGGAGAGGAGATGGGGCATAATCAGGGGCGTAACAGCAAATTGTGGGCCCTATGTACAATCAGCTCCAATAGACCCCCACAGCCATATATCTACATAAATCAGACTGTGTGTGGGCCCCCCTATAAACATGGGGCCCTGGTGACTCAGTCACACTTTACTGGGCACAATGTGGCCATCCAGCCAGCCACGGCTGCACCCACCGCAGCGGCACCGGCGGTGGTGGAAGGGAAGGTAACCCAGATGAGATTAGCCTGGGGGGGCTTGAGTGGAGGGTGGTGGGTGAGGAGGAGGGGATGCAGTGGGGCTGCTGCTGCTGCTGCTGCTGCTGCTGCTGTGACTGGAGCCTTATCGACGGGCTGTCAACAGGTTCCCGTGGGCGTGGTAGGACGGAGGGAGACGGATGGCCTGTTGACAGGGCCGAGGGCGGGACGTCACAGCCCAGGTGATTGATAGGTTGTTGAGAGCAACGTGGAGGCGGGGCTGAGAAAGCGAATCGATGCTGTGGGGTGGGGTAGCGTGAGGTGGGAATTCATGTGGGTGAGCGAACGCGGACTAACAGACACATAACAACACACAGGCACATGTGTGTTCACACGCTCACACATTCATACACAAACACAAACACACCAACAGACACTACACACTTCACTCTTCACTCTTCTGAATCACGTCTTCTCAATTTAGATCATACGCCAAAAAAAACATGATCCTGAAACGAAACCTGCCATAATGGAATTCTAGTTGACAAAAAAAATGAAAAATGAGGCGCTGCTGAAGATTCAGTGTGTCTGTTGCACAAATATAGAAATTATCTGGACAGTGTGATGTATGTAGTCATAGGCAGGGCTTGGCAGTGCTCAGGAGAGAGATCATGCCTGCTCTGTGTCATCCACAGGCAGCAATCTGCGCTTGCAGGAGACAAATCAACAGTGCGCAGTAGGGCCCTGCCTCACCCCTTCAACCTTTGAAACCATGGCAACCGAGAGAGAGAGACCCTGCCAAGATGGTGGCAGCTGCTGCTGCATCACCTCGCCGTTTAGGCTCCTTGCTCAGCGTAGACACACCTTTCACAGTGCCCCGTCACGCGTGACACTCAAGAAAAATAGTAAGAGATATGGAGACATATGTGTTACAATGTCTTACATGTTGTGGAGAGATACAGCACAACACCATAACACAGCTTTTTGACATCGTGCGCTGCAACGAATTCTTACTAACTAAATGAAATGAAATGAAATGCTATGTGTGTATACTGTATATGGACTATTTTATGAAAGAAAAAAAATGAAAGAAACAACAGCAAGCAAATCTGAAAGCACATTTGTTTTATTGTACAAGCGTAATAAAACATGCTGTTATGATTTCAAAACAAAACATAGAGCAGTATGAACATGAATAACATGAATACATACATGATTCCTAAATTATTTACCAGAATGTATGGCACAGACTACAGTTATGGGCCTCCACGTAACATGGTATGACAAGGCTATGAAACAAACAGCGTTCATAATGGCCCTCTGTGTGCACACAGCTATAATGCAGGTTTGATTAATAGTCACAGCAGTGACTTGGTGGTGAGAGAGAGAAAGGCCATGTGATCACCATTACCCAATGGAAATCTGTATTTCAGGTGGTGCTACTGTACTTCATCACCTCACGCACACATCTACACATGCACACACACACACACCCCTTTGACAGTGTGGTTCCATGTCTTTCATAGGTGCAACAGTGTGTGTGTGTGTGTGTGTGTGTGTGTGTGTGTGTGTGTGTGTGTGTGTGTGTGTGTGTGTGTGTGTGTGTGTGTGTGTGTGTGTGTGTGTGTGTGTGTGTGTGTGTGTGTGTGCTGTTTCTCCTCAAAAACAAACAGATTTATTCTGTCCACAGTACACTGCGCACGTTGGTATTTGCTACATGGTGTTCGAACAAGCCATCTTGTAAAGCTATCTCAAAATCTTGGGTAACCACCATCGCCCTGTTAGAACTTGTGAGAACACCACAACAGTGTTGGGTGTTGTTTGTTTCATATCCCCGCCTCTGTCCAGGACCAAAGCACCATCCTTGCACCACTGTGTTTCTGTTCAGAGAGGTGTGCTGTGGGGCCTCTCAGCACACATGTCCAAAACACCTTTGATCAGCTGCTGCTGGTGTTGCTTTCTCCCACATTGCCTGTGGGTTAATGCGAGTACACTGAAAACCAGGCCAG
Organism: Engraulis encrasicolus; assembly: GCF_034702125.1. Taxonomy (NCBI): domain Eukaryota; kingdom Metazoa; phylum Chordata; class Actinopteri; order Clupeiformes; family Engraulidae; genus Engraulis; species Engraulis encrasicolus. The sequence continues at coordinate 41,952,342 of NC_085872.1, read as the reverse complement.
AGAGAGATGGTTGGTCTTGGAGCTTAACGGAGGGTGTGAAAGTAGGGAGGGAGAAAAAGAGAAGGAGAAAGGGAGAGAGGGTAGAGAGAGAGAGAGTGCGAGAGAGAAAGAGAGGATCAGACCCCGTTCCTGTCTCTCCTCTCGTCGCCTGTCTGTCTGTCTGACCGCAATTATCCACCCTGCTGACAGCAGTGCTCACGGTGCTCTGCTTGCTTTGGAGAGAGAAGACAGGAGGGGGTGAAAATGGCCGCCACCACTACACAAGGAGACTGTGATGAGGGTGTGTATAGTGAAACTCTGTGTCTGTGGATGGCTTAGCTGAGCTTGTGGCTGCTTTGATCGTTTCAAAGGAGAGGTAATATAAGGGATGAGCCACAGACAGCACTGCATTGAGATTGTGTTAGCACTGTAAGCACTAGAGGGGGCTGTGTTTCCTAGCCAGGCTACGCCCTCCTTGTGACGTAACACCTTCGGCTTTTCTGCTACTAGTCAGGTCAAGAGCAATGCAATATCTTTCTGAGCTCCGGAGAAATCGGGAACTCCACCCACTTTGTCGGGAAGCAATCAACGTTGAGGTGCTCAATAGGCCCTTGGTAGAGGCATGTTCAAGGCAGTGACGTGGTTTAAGCGGAGACATCCTATTGGGACTAAGAAAATGTTCGGTTTAAACTTCGGCGCTGCCTTTACTGGCCTCGGACAGTAGCAAACCGAGGGAGGTGGGTTAATCAGGCCGTTTGGAAACGTTATTCGTTATCTTCTTGGACAGTCCAGAGTCTCGGTACGAGATTTGAAAGTCAATGATAATCAGGCTAGCCTTTCCCTAAATCCTAACATCTGGATACTGTGTTGTGATGTCCTTAGACATGTGATTTGTTCTGGTGTGACCCTTCTTAGTGATTACAGAGATAAAATGAGGCTGGATTAAATTCTTAAAAACTTATCCCAGACAGACAGGGAAACGTTGTTGCCTTGATGCTAGCACTAGTTTCACAAACACACAAACGTGCACGCACGCACGCACACAGAGAGAGAGAGAGAGAGAGAGAGAGAGAGAGAGAGATTCAACAGATAGAGAAATACGCCTGGGACAACAGCCTGGCAGATGGGGCTTACATAGTGTCAGAGCAGGCTAGTATCAGCCCCATGCCATTTGCCTAAATGATATATTTCATACTCATTATTCCCCGCCTGCCATGACAATTCAGAAAAACAAATAAAGAAGCAAGTGAAATCCATATCTCATTTTAAACATATGACCGAAATGACACAGACCAGTCCAACCACATCACGTATTAGCATCATTTGGTGTCCTCTAGATCTGTCCATTTTGGACATGAGCATTTTACTAATTAGATAATGAGGACTCAAATCTCTCACCATGCAGGCATTGCTATGAGGTGATCAATCATGTGTTCAGAGCGGGAAAAAACATAAATGCATACAGTATACCCAAACACACAGAGACACAGAGACACCTGCATACGCATGTGCATGCACACACACACACACACACACACACACACACACACACACACACACACACACACACACACACACACACACACACACACACTACCCGGCAGGAAGTAAAACAAGGGTTATAAACCACATGCCTCACAGCCGCTGTGCATCTTTCTCTGTTTTCTAGCTGACCACACAGAACAACTGCTGTGACAATGATTGCTTGGACATCCGGCAGAACTGCTGCTCCTCTCAGATTCGCACCCTCCAGCAATACTAACAAAAGGACAAAGCTCTGAGAGACACACACACATGCAGAGAAAAATAACAGAAATAACTAGGCTACTAGTCGTATAACCGAGTACCCTTTGTCATTAGGGTCAAAAGGGACTCATAAAGACTTCAGATTGTTCCGCAAAGATTGCTCTGCAAAACAAGCAAACAAATAAAACCAAAACACCATGCTTTGTTAGTCGCAGCATCCATGGTTCTGTTCAGTTCTGGGGGTCTCCGGAAAATACCTGCTGGCCACAGTCCCTTGACTGAGATCAATGATCCCCACACACACCACGAATGAGCGTGTAGTAATTAAAGGCCTCACACAATTGCCTACCACACTGTGAGAGTGCATGGCTCTTGCATTAAAAACGGCGGGACCTGGGCGCCCTGTTGGCACGTAACAAAACAATCTTGGCGTTTGCGTGGGCCAAACTCCAGCCGTCTACGTTTACCTATTTTGCATATCTGTGGCAGGCTGCCAGTCAGGCCTGTGATGTTGCTGCCGAGAGGAGGGCTATTGTTTCATCTAGCTGGGTAACACAAGATGAAGTGTTTTTGTTCGGCACAAAAACAAAGTCAACACCGGCCTTCACAGGTGATAAGGCAGGGCTGGACTGGCTGTATGGCAGAGCGGGCATTTCCCAGTGGGCCCCGCACCCTTGTGGGCCCTATAGTTTTCAGAAATAAAAAAAAAAGATTTTTTTTTTTACATTTCTGAAAATAGGGGCCCACGACGGTGCAGGGCCCACCAGTTCTGCACCGCTAATTATGAGGGGCCCTTTAAGCCAAAAGTGCCCTGGCCCTATTTCTCCGCAGTCCAGCCCTGGGATAATGTGACACAACCAAAATGCAAAGGGCAATTAAACAATAGCCAACTCCTCCTTGTTCAGCAGCAGCTGACAGAAGTGGCCAAACAATGTGGGCCATGTTTGAATTTCTTTCCCTTTTCTGTCAGCATGAGCTGAACACACATGGCGGAAAAGTCAATACGTCGCTACCTGACAAAAGACAACTCATGTCCACACACACAGACCTTAATCCCTCCTCAAATGTCACCCTGTTGTGTGGGAGAGCCATTTCTGGCTGCCTCATTAAGGTCACTGCATCAGGGTTCAAAGCGGACTCGTTCGAGTGCTGCAAAAGAGCACAGTGAGTGGGCCTTAGCAGCATTCTCATACGCCGTTGATATGCAGGGAATAACATCTCACACCTTATTTGCACATGTACAGTGCAGTTAGTATAATCCACAAATTATAAAAACCAGCCAATGCCAAATCCTGTCCACAAACACAAAACTCCTCATTGCTGACATGTAGGTTATCGTTTGAATAAACACACGTATGAGTGTTGGATATTCCTGATTAAACACTCGAGACACCAAATGATGTAGCGCAGATGGCTGGTTTCACGACGTCATATCTCAAATAGAATATTTTACACAAACGAGTGATGGGTTTACTCAATATGCAGGATAGGTTTACTCAATATGCTCTTTGTTTGTGGAAATTATGTAGACTGTAAACGTCTGTTTGAATATTTTTCCCTGTATGTGCTTTTGGGATGCCTTTCCCCTGTTGAAACGTACACACATTCACTCACTTACTGTGTGTGTGTGTGTATATATGTGTGTGTGTGTGTGTGTGTGTGTGTGTGTGTGTGTGTGTGTGTGTGTGTGTGTGTGTGTGTGTGTGTGTGTTTGGGACAGAGAAAGTGAGAGAGAGACAGAGTGTGTGTGAGAAAGAGAGAGAGAGAGAGAGAGAGAGAGAGAGAGAGAGAGAGAGAGAGAGAAAGAGAGAGAGAGAGAGAGAGAAAGAGACAGAGCAGTAGGCAGATGGAGCTTACATGGAGTCAGCCTAGTGTAGCAGCTTATCAGTTGTTATGATGTGTGTGTTGATAACACTAAAAAGGAGAGGAGAAAGTCTTTCTTTCTGTGCAAACCCAGTACATGCCATCGCTACAAAAAAACATCACAGGTTCTAGAGTCAACTTGTGAGATTTAACCTGCATACAATCTTGAAGAGGAGACTGTCAAGTAAGCTCTTGTGTTTGGCAATTTTTTTATTTTCATTAACATCATGCTATAATCATAAACTGGTAGGCTAGTCAATGTTCACGTGGCACTTAAGCACAGACTTCAAAATATGTCGAATGGCATTGTCAATTTCTACACCTAGGTATTTTCCGGATGGTTTGGAAGCGTTTAAAAGGCGGGTGTAAGCAAGACCAATTTCAGTACCAACAATATCGCTAGCAAGTCTCTCGCCCCTTTGCCTTCGCCAAATGATTGTTAGCGCCAAGTACATCAATAATTCAGCGCAATACACTCCCGCTGCCAAGTCCTGACTACTACCCCTGGATGGAAGGGGCAGAGGCAGCGTTAGACTGGGGCATCTGTGAAGGCGATGTCAGTCAAAAGTCAAAGACGCCAAAACCAGCACACTTTACAAAATTGACAAAACTAGCACGGACTTAATTAAAACACACTCTGCTGCTACTCCCTATTGTTCAAAGTATTGGAAACTGCCTTTGGTCCCCATTGGATGCATTACCCGTACGTGTAAAAGTGCCAGTTTAGAGCAGAGCAGTTTGGTCCTCCCCAGAGAGGCTGCGTGTGCGACCACAAATGGATTCAGCACCACGGACAGCGACAGCGTTGGTGTTCCCGCTTGAAGAACTGTCGCACCTCTTTCGCCTATGATGCTGATTTGGTCATGGCTTAATACATGACTTAATGATGACTTGACACACACACACACACACACACACACACACACACACACACACACACACACACACACACACACACACACACACACACACACACACACACACACACAGTTTGGCGCCGCTCGCAGCTTCATGTCATTCTGGGCGAAACAGGGTCATTCAAGCCTCGTTCAAGCCTATAGCATCCAACACATGACACACAAGCAGCATAGTCTATATATTTTTCTTAAAGGTTTACCGGGGGACATACAGGATGTTACTACAGCTCAAACACCAAATGACCAAAGTTGAAAGCAGAAGACATGTTCTGCCTTTCATTTGAATGTCAGCGATAGAATACCAGGCTTCTTCTCGTATGAAGAGCAATGAGTGGCATAAAACTGGGAAGGTCATCAAATGACAGTGATGTCGAGTCACGGCGATTGGGTCTACTTTGTTTTAATGTAGATGCTACACTGAGAATGACAAATAACTCTTAAATGACTGAACGTGTAGCAGATGAACTGTGCTCATGCAAAACGTGGTCTGTGAAGTTGTCTGTGCAGTGCTGGATATGATTAGTGTGATATAGACTACGACTGCTTAGAATAGCACTAAAGTTTTGCCGTGGTTTCAATCACATAACCAAAACACAAATGACAACCGTTTCAAGTCGATGACATCGACGTGAATTTAACTTTTAAGAAACTGCTAAAAGAGTTGACATCGTTAAAGGGAAAAATAAGTAGCTTCTTACGTCCTCGTCCTCGCAGACATTTCTCTTTCTGTACTGGACGCGTAGACGACCGTCTGCTGTGGTTTCAGGGTTCTTCCCAGCTTTTTCCTCGTCGACGACCTGTCCGCCCAAAAGGTGGCTGGCCTCAGGTGGGTGCGGAAAAGATTTGTTAGTGTTGATCTTTCCCGTAAATCTCTGATAGAGCGAAGCCATAGTAAGTCAGGTCGGAGCACTACTGCATTTCAAGACCGAGAGCTCAGCTTTGGCACCGACTGAGTGTTTTCTCCTTTCTCAGCAGTGCCCAAGTAGGTATTGTCTTCCCCAACTAAAGCAAAGGGGGTTCAAAGAGAAAAATACGCAGGAAAGAAAACGAAACAAAGCAGTTAACGGAAGCACTTTCCACGTTGTGCTAGATGTATTTCATCCACGAGAAGTGGGACTGTATTTGAAGAGGTCCCTGCCTCTGCAGCCAAACAGATGTCAGAATGTTAGTTTCCCTCTACTCTGCATTCAGAGCACGTTGTTTCTCCTCTGCCCGTTAGAAGGAGAACAACACTGTGCTATCCCCCAGCAGAATCGGAGCCGACGGTATCAAAGGCACGAAAAATTACCCAAATCCCCAATCCTTTCTAATAAACCATTACCAGATATTTGGTTGCTGGAGTTGGTGACGTGAAATAGGCTACGCAGCACAGCCGTGTCGTATTCCTTTGACGACGCGTTCTGCATGAGAAGTGACCAGTAAGCGGACCTGGCACAGTCTGTCGCTACCGCTGAAACAAACCACTACCTCAGTCATACCTCATGGCTGACCCACAACACTGGTTACAACATATTCAAAAGGGTATGAAAGAGGTAGAACATAGACTGTACATAATCAGAAAAGGTTATATGAATGGCAATGTAATAAATCTTGTGTTATAGTTGTATATTTTAGTCTTCCTTTACACAAAGATCACCGGATCCATTTGCAGAGCTCGAGTGCCTCTCTGCGGTACTCTGCGATATAGCAAGCATCAATACGCTGGCTGAACGGTTCCAATAAGAGATACCGGGAGGTAGCGTTCCTAACACAGGTCTGATTGATTTGCTAATCAACAGGAGACTGGCTTCAACTGAGAGACGAGATGTAGCTTATCCCGATATAAAAACAGAGCGGTTTCCATTCATCATACTGCCCAATTCCAAATACAGCATATCATTCTAATATAAACACCTGTTTCAGTTCTGCCATTTAAATTCAGTAGCCTTCAATGCTACCAGTGTAGGAAATGTAGGTCGGAAATGTAATGCAAGTATGTAATGTAGCCTAATGCAAGCCTAATCAGCAACGCCTAAAAATGTCCAAACATAGCCTACTAAATAAAAAACAATACAGCTCACATGAACCAAACAGATCTATAATAGATTATTATGTGGACAAACATAAGAATCCATGTATGTTGATTTTCCAAACTACACAGACACTGAGCACTACCCAGACAGCAACACACAGTGGCCATGAGGGGATCCCTTGGTAATATTGCTTAATTCAGATGCGCATTGCAGTATATGTATGTGCAATCCGTTGTAAAAGACAATTATGGGCAGTGGAAATATGCACCAGACTCAATAAATGCAGTTAACGCAGTGGTCACAGACACATTCTTCAGCCCTGGTGCACTCACTGTCATAGATGGCAATACAACATTTTCTAATTTTAACACAAATGGCGTCAGGATGTGTGGACCCTTGCAGAAATGTTATAGTCTTTTCTGGGGAAGAAATAGTTCAATATGCCTTTCAGACTATAGTGTTATTCCCCAATACCTTCTATGCACACTTTTATGAAGACAAGGGAAATCCATGAGAATCAGCACTTCCCAGATATTGGATTATATTAGATGTACAAATAATATATATTCAGAAATACTGCACATTGTTTCATGCGCATCATTAATCAATGCTACACAGGCACATTCATCTAACAGGATGCCACTGAATGCTCCAAGGACATGGAGTGCATGCTGAATACAGTCTATTCAGATGAGTTTTTCAGCAATGTCCAAGTGAACCTTATTGACAGTGTTACCATAGCAAACTCCTGTGGATTGTAAGGGCCACTCTATTGGTACTGAATAGAGAGAGAACATACGAAGAGTTCAGATGCAAAACCCCCTAACTCCATTTCTGAAATCCTGCACTTCTATATTTTTAGAGAACCCCGTTGTTGGTTTGGTTTACATTCATGTACTTGATAATACATATAAATAGTTATATTACATAAATAAAAATTTAAAATATGCAATTTTGATAGCTTTGTATTAAATAAAAATGAATTAAGATTATTTTCTGAAATGGCACTTAGGGGGTTTTGTATTTGAACTCTTCATACATATAATATACTTCAGTGGTTCACGCTGACTTCAACACCGAAGATGCAGGCCATGGTATCATCTGTTTTGGGTCTACTGATAGGCGAGGCATACTATGCATTGCCATTACCACAGAAGCATGACACACTTTGCTTTGAACTCTGCATTGAAAATGAGTCGTACTTCAGTGTGAAAGCCTGAAAGCTGTGTCAATGCAAGAAAAATTAAAGTACACCACAATGGCAATGTCCGTGTTATTAATCCAATCTGAATTCCAAACCTTACAGTGAATGTATGGTGAATCTTCTACATAAAAAGTGAAAAATGTCTTACAGTTTGTTGTTCATATACCTATGTTATACATAACAGATGTACAGTATTAGTACAACTCAGATGACAAGCAAAATTAACAAGCAAGTATAGTTTAGTGTTCAAGCTAGAAACTTTAAACAAAAACAAAATTCACTGCAATGCCAGAACTATCAATATAATGTGAGCTACGTACATGGCATGGTGTCCTATTGGCATATTTCTCCAATAACATTGTTTGTTGTTGCTTTATTTCATTTGGTTTGGGACAGGATCATCTCTCCTGCTATGATGAGATAAAGACTGCTGAAATATATACTATGGCACATTACCATTTAAATATGTAGTAAATTGACAAAACCAAGCTTATTTGAATAATTCATTATTTTTTGTTCTTCGGCTTCTTTCATGTTGGATGAAGATACAAATCAAAGACATATTTTCAATTATTCTTTATCGGAGTGGCTTAATGTTAGACTATGACTGTTCCTCGCTCAGTTTTCCAAGAATAACTTTTTTCTTTGAAAAATGATTTCAAGCTCCCGTGACTTTTTACTTGAAGACGTTTCTCAGATAATGCAGTCACTATTAAACTTCTTCTTTGACACAAAAAAAGCTTTAGAATCCATAATGAGCGAATGAGTGAAATAGTAGTTAGAGTTTCGAAACTTGCACAGAGTTTCAAAAGCAATATATGCAGAATGTTAAATGGGCCAAAGCACTGCACCAGACAACTCGAACTCTGTTCAATCATCCTGAGCAAAGGAGAAAAGAATGATTAATAATAAAAGGTCTTTTGTGGATCCATTTAGTTTGTTAAGTCCTTCAGTTTACTGCTCCTTGCATCATCCACATTCTCCTCACAGTAAATGTAGTTGTTATTCAGACAGACACTAACACTTCACTGCATTGCATTCAGCTGTATAACTCAGGTGCAGTCCGTGTTATGCTTGGCTTCACTGCGTCTCAATGGTGCTTTTTATTACGCAGATTATCATCTCGCCTTCTTTTCTCTACAGTTTAGAAAGCCCAACATTTATGATACATATAAAAGAATACTGACTTAATACATTCAATTTTATATGCCGCCGCATGAAGATTAGATAGGCTGGAAATGAAGTTTAGAGTAAACACTGTTTTTCTATTAAGGGGCTCAGGCTGACTGCCTGACATTGTTTGCCCTCCCTTGTTTATGGCTCCATTCGCATTTCAGCAGCCAATGTTGCCAGATGTGTCTGATCACATCCCGCCCAAAAGGTCCTCAAAATCTGCTAAAAATGCGCCAAATTCCGCCCAATTTCAACAAATTGCATGGATTTCTATGATATCCAAATTGTCAATTTTTCCCGTTTTTACCCACAGCAGCCCAATTGGGCGGTTAACCGCCCAATCTGGCAACACTGTCAGCAGTAGCCCAGGTCTGATGCAGGAGTGTCCCTGGGCACCTGTCATTCCTTCTGGCCTCTGATGGATGGCCAACACCCACCATAACCCCCCCCCCCCCCCCCCCCCATGCCCCCGCCTGTGCAGGCTGAGACCAGACCACCCTAGGCTGCCCAGCGCTATACAGCTCCCATAAGACCATGAATGTCCACGCCTCCCTTATCTCCTCATACACACCACACCAAACTGATGGCTTTCTGTCACCGGCGATGTATAGAGCCATCGCTCTGAGAGCAGCACATTTGTCCCTGTCACACCTGCTGTGACAACATCAGAATCATGCAGCAACAGTGGTTGCTATGTTAAACTATGTTCAACGGTGACTGCATTCATTAGGATGCGTGATGCTGGATTTTTGTTGATGTTCAGTTCTGCTGACTGCCAATATTGGTGGTGAGAACATGTTAGGTCACTTACACAATGATCTCGTTTTATCTAACCTCAAGCTTTCTAAAATCTCCTAAACTCCAACATATTTAATCGGCCAAGAAAACTCTTGTGTTGCCAATATCTTGAATCCCTGAAACATAATTCACATAATGAACATGTATGTAAATAGTCTTTTTAGATGAACAGTTTTATACAAGATATACAAGATATGATATAGATACAGTATCATAATCGTTACTTGTGTCCTAGTGTATTAACCCCAGGCTAAGCTCATTTCTACATCCAGAAATGGAGCACTTTTATAATAAATATAAAAACAAACCATGTGATCTGTCACATCGACGCACCTTTGATCGGCAAGGTAAAAGTGCCATTACTGTGCCTCAGTCGTATAACTCATTCCCAACCCCCACCATTGTACACACACTCCTTTTATTTTCTGCCTAGCACTGGCACACTGCAGCGGCATCCTCTTTTAATTTGGCATCTCTTCAATGCCTAAATGAGGCACACTAGTGTACTGCATACTGTAATTCCCTGAACTGTTTCCTGAAATGGACTGAGATATAAGGCTATATTCCTGCCCGAAGCACATTCAGGGGCTAGCATACCACACATTTCTTGACTGATGTGACCTGCATAAAGGATAAATCTTCCATAAATCCAATAAAGCATGTTTCTGTGAATCAAAGTTTTATCTAAATACATCATTACTTTGATAGCTGGGCTATTTAGTTTGATCGGCTTTTGTGTTTGGAGCCAAATGGCATACAACCTAGCGTACTACTGGCTTGGGAACTTGGCAAGACGCATCTAAATCACTATCTCGATAGCAGTAAGAAATCAATGTGACATGACACTTCAGCTGTAAGGGTACCTAGCACGAACGTTTTGTAATTGAGACATGTTTGTGTGATTATATGATGGCTATTGTGTGAATTTTAGTCATGCTTGCCTTCTGTGCACTGCCATTTTTCCAGGGAAAGTCAATAATTAAACTACAAAAAGGTATACATTCTTCCTGAGAGCAATACAGTACTTCTGATTTAATAGCCTGTACTTTATTAAAGTATTAGTTAGGGTTACACACCTTTTACCCTAAAAGTCAGACAACAGCAAAGGCATGTAGGCCAGCACTTCTGCAAGCAAAGCAGCACCTGTTACCACTGATTGCAACATGTTGTTATTAGTTGCATAATGACACACACATCTGAGAGATGAAGCATTGTTTTTTCTATACAGTTCAGCACCTTTGAAAATGAAAATGTGTAATATTGATGTACGTGTTGGTTTAACCCTCTATATTGACTGACTTGGAGAAAAAAAACAGCTGATATGGTTGGATAGGAAAAGTATTGCGAAAAAATGCACTGTAAATGGCCAGTACGGTAACACTGCAAAAATATAGTGGTTTTCTGTATGTTGCATTCTGCCTTGTTCAAAGCAGCTTTGGAGCACGTCCTCCCCACAGTGGCCATGACACATGCCTACTTCACCGCGTATCACAATTTAATTATCTCTTTCTCAAGGCCTGACCTAATAGGATTTCGACTCTGTTGTGCAATGCTCCTCTTATCACTCTATTAAATTCTCAACATTCAATTACAAGCCCAGTTCATTTATGCCAATGCGATCCCGCTGAATGAAATTACAAGGCTTTGAAAGTCAGAACTCTTAAACGCTTGCCTTCTTTTCTTTATCAGACCCCAAGGGTACCAAGGGAGGGGGGGGGGGTCAAAATTACAACAAGTATTAATTAAGAGTAGGCCGTGCAACTTCTTCTAAAAGTTGACCACTGGTAATATCATAGGGTCCCTATTGACACTGTTGTAAAAAAAAATCCATAGAACCTCAAGAATGGTGGAGAAAATGAATACCCTTGCTGTTATCACTCATCTCAAAACCAACTGCATCTGGTTGCTTCTCATTACGATAAGTCTTATCATTTAATTTGCACATGCGGTATATAGAAGCTATATTTCACATACAAATATAACATCTTCTCTCAAATATAATATTAAAGGAAAATATGTGCACTGTAAAAAAAAAATCAATTGAGGTATTTGTTCATGTCTACACATGGAGATTTCTGTTTAAAACGAGAAGATAAGGTGATCAATAGTAAGCATACATTGCTTTGTAGGCCAGAATAGGAGCACTTTTTTGCCCAATGTACAAACATCACCTGTGCACCTTAACTATGGCACTGAATACTAATACAGAGCTGCTCTGGAGCTACAAAATAGCCTGGCACACACTACAAATCAAGCTGTATCTCTTGCTATCTGCTGGATACATATTTCCCTTCCCTTCCGCCTTAACTTCACACTATTTCAGGAACAGAGGGTGGCATTCTTCACATTTTACATGAAGTATTACTTTTACTTGGACAGGCGTCAGGGATAGAGGGGCATTCAAAGTAAATGGCTCATACAGAGGGTTTGTTTGGATTGGAGAAGTAGGTCAATGACATGGAGCTTTACATCTATGAAGGTTACAACTCCTTTGAGTTAACTCATCAGGGTTAGCCTATCAAGCAAATGTGATTTGCTTAAACTTAGATTTATAATCTTTGCTCTCAGACAGAATTTTTGCTTACAGAATATGTCAGTAGTTTGTGTACCTCATGGCCATCGCTCCAGTGAAAGCGAAGAGACAAGTACACAGAGGATGAAAGATGACATAACCATGCAGACACAAGTGACTGTTGAGCACCTCATCTCAGAGGAAATCGTGAAATGAGGGATTTATTTTTTTCCATCTTTGATTTCATAAGTATGCAATTCCTATTAGTTTAGTTTATTGGTTTATTTCATCAGGGACCATGTGCAAAGTACATTAGTTACATAGTAAAAAGATGACCTGCACCAGATTATAGCTAATAGCTAATTTCCATCTGCAGTCCCTGGGCAGGTAAGAAAACATACAATCCAGTAAAATGGGAGTAGCCACTCAGGCATACAACCCCTGCCACACACACACACACACACACACACACACACACACACACACACACACACACACACACACACACACACACACACACACACACACACAATAAAAACATGTCATATGCAAAAAAGACCCTGTCATACTAGAAAATTATGAAGGCATGACCTGAAGGGCGGTCAGGCAGGTGGCGTTGAGTGGTCTTATGAGGTCAGCTTGAGCTTTCATTTCAGTAACTATCCTTCAATATTAGCAGCTAGATGAATGAGTAGCTCATAGGGCCGTAACGATATTGTATCGAATGGAGGAATCGTGATACACAGAGTCACAATACTGTATTGTGATGCAAGAGGCCAGTATCGCCATACGCCCTTTCAAAGTTCAAGGTATCATGTGATGGTGCTTTCAAGCTTCAAATCAATATCATTATTATTTTTAACTCCTTTTTACATTATTAGTTACCTCTTGTAACCTATTCTACCTATAAACCATCATCAAACATATAGGCAGGGGCGTAGGCAGAAATAATAAAACAGGTGGGCTCAGAAAAAATCGGACGGGCCCAACCCGAAAGTGTGTAGGTAGATATTATAATATCGTGCTCAAAAATGATACTTTGAAATTGAAATCATAGAAATCACAGAAGATGAACCAGACCTTTGACAAAATCATTAATTATCGCTCAGTGCTATGCCATTAATTATAGTTCAATGAGGCAACAGTTGACTCAAGTGTGAATGTCAAGTGTGAATGGGGTGGGCTTGGATGTCAAGTGGGCGGGCCCAGGCCCACACAGGCCCACCCCTGGCTACGCCTATGCATATAGGCCTACATTTTAAAAATTGTGGGGTGTATCAAACCACAGATCGAAAATTGTGATACGAACCGAATCGTGAGTTGAGTGTATTGTTACAGCCCTAGTAGCTCAGTGGTCCATCAATTTCATTAGACAATCCCTCCTCGGGCGCAATCAGTGACAGAGGTGACAGGCCAAGCAGTTAGGAGAATGTAGTCTGTAAATCACAATTTCCACTCTACTTACTTCCACAAATTACACTGAGTGTCTCAGAGGACACAGGAGCCTTTTGCAGCACATACACACTCGCACATTTCTTAGATTTTTGTGAAGAGTCAAAACATCTCCAAACATAAAGGGGATGGATGCCATCCAACAATACATGATCGAGATGCTTTCTTCTGGGCAACGTCTTTATCTTTCTCCATATATAACAACAAGAATCATCGATCACACAGGGTCACATTTACAGTACAAAGCACCTTTCATTAGGGTGTCCATGTGGTTAGCAGAGTGACTGCCGTGTGAGCAGGGTGAGGATTTGTCGGAAAACCAGAAGGGGGGATATGTTTCAGATGTTAAGCAATATCAATGAAATTACATTAAAGCGTGATTAAAAGCATGCACCCCGCCAAATCGCACCCTGCGTGTGACTAACAGAACCCCAAATTCTGAAGGGTGGCAATCCAAAAAGGTGCTGAAATGTTAGTCACCGTGAGTCATTACATGGAAAAATGCCAACACTTGAGTAACTTGAGTTGTAATAAGGATGTCTCCAGTCGCTGTCAAGATATCTGGCAAAACGGATGCTGTCTTGTTCAAGGCCGGTCAACAGGAGCTTATCATCCATCAATAGTGACACGAAATACCTGTCGTCTCACATTGACACAAGCAAACAGTACAATTTAACTGCAATGGTTACACTGTTTCTTTTAAGATGTGTGAGCAACATCTCAAACTATTTTTTCAATAAAACCTAATTGTGGTGAATATGAA